>NW_018407552.1:134709-387440 GCF_002113885.1 Mizuhopecten yessoensis
AACACGTACTAAGGATAGTTTGATCCACTTGTATTTTAATCATACTGTACAACACATCACGTATTAAGGATAGTTTGATTCACTTGTATTTTAATCATGCTGTACAATAAAACACGTACTTGGGGTACATCGATTCGCTGATCATGTTGTACAATAAAACACGTACTTTGGGTACATTGATTCGATGATCATGTTGTACAATAAAACTAACGTTTCGTAAAACAAGGAAAACGCCCACTTTATGTTGGTGGCGTAGAACAAAGGATTAATCGTGTGTTTAGTAACATAAACGTCACTTTTAGTGCATGCAATGGAAAATGACGAACCAGTTACAGCGGTACTATTTACGATTCGGACTACCGGTAGCCGACGGCTACGTACGTCATGGGTGAGCGCTCTGACCGAGCTCAGGTAAATTTTGGCTGGTGCGCGCCACTACACTGCCGATAAGGTAGGCCTGTCGCGGACGAGAGCGTGGCCGGTCGGCAGACATGAAAGAACCCGACAGAACAAAAGAAATTCGTAAATTAAACGATTTCTGCTAAAATTAAACGATTTGCCGCGAGAGGTCAACGCTCCACCAAAACGGAACACTGTTCCTTGACACGCAAACACTGCTCCGTGAAAATTAAGCATGCAGTTTTAAAACAAACACTGGGCCAAGAAAAGTAAACATGTAGTTATAAAACAAACTCTGTTCCGTGAAAAGTTAACATGCATTTATAAAACAAACATGTGTCTTTGTGTTAGCTAATTAATTGCTGGCTAATTGGTGACACTACGTGTATATATATTGTTACCAGTGACCTTTTTGTTGCAGGTTGTGTGTCCGTTGTATCCGACATGACACGTTATAATAATCTCACGATGTCTCCAACAAGGTTCTTGTATTTGTAAGTATTTTACTTTTGTATTTCAAATAATGGATCTATCTATTAGAGTCAAAAGTATTGATATTTTTATAAATGAGCAGCGACACAAATCTGATACCTAGCAGATGGCGCCGTAGCTTAAGGGACAAATACACCATCAGCCATATATGAATTCCGGAATTAGTACTAAGTTTTCGGTTCCAAATCGCCAAAGGATATGTTTAGTTTCTTCATAGCTATGTGATGTAGGTATTTGTCTTGCGTTTTCGTGTAAAAAGAATTATTAGTGATGGTGTCTTAACAGTGCGGCGAATTGCCTTCATAAATTGAGCAATAATATTGTATACTGGCTGCATAGTTTTTTTTCTGCTTTTATATCAGTTTAAGTAAAACACATCTAGCAAATATTGGTTTGTTCGACTCCAATGCCTGATACGATCGTAGTTCCGTTTTTATTCATTGAACAATTGATACGTACGCGTTGATCACGTCATTCTGTTAATGCCTATATTTATTTTGCCTCCACAGTATTTGTGTCATGTTTTGTACAAGCGTTTTCCTGTACATCGGAATACCCATGGAGGGTATTTCAAGACACCGGCTTGTCAGCAACCTTCTGGTCAATACGTCTTCAGGAACGATAGTCCGTCCCTTTCAACTACGCTTTCCGATTACTGATGAAAGCCAAGATAAAGTTCAATTCATGGCAGCTACAGATACACAACATGTCAATCAAACATTTTCTCATGTTGCAACAGAAAGTTTCCCACAGAAGAAAACTAACGCAGTTTTTCTGAAAGTGCACAAAGCCGGAAGTACAACAATCATGAATATATTCCTACGCTTCGGTATTTCAAATAAATTAAATATAGTACTTCCCAGTAAAGAGGATGGATATGGGTTTAATTACCTTGGATACGGAAAGACGGTCGATAAAAATACTATAGTGCCTGTTCCGCACAATGAAACGTACAATATATTGTGTAATCACGTGGTCTACAACCGCCATGCGTTCCGTGACATCATGCCCGAAGACACAGAGTATGTGGGGATAGTCCGAGAGCCTGTTTCACACTTCCTGTCTGCCTCAGTTTACTACCGGTTTATCCAAACGATTCAAAAATATTCCAGTTTATCAAACCAATCAGCGCCAGCTGAAGTTATACATGAGTATTTCAGGCACCAGGATAAATACCGGAATATACGGACAGTTTTCGTGAGGAATAGAATGTCATATGATTTTGGTCTTCCTCCGTCTCGTTTTGACGACAACATTTACGTAGAAAATTTCATAAATGATCTAGCTAGTGACTTTAAGTTAGTTATGGTGATGGAGTATTTCCCTGAGTCCCTAGTGCTCCTGAAGCGATACTTAGGTTGGGGGTTGATTGACATAGTTTACGTCCCTCTTAATATCAACAGAAGTAAACCTAGAAAACACGTCAGTCTATTTCCGGCTGATATGAGCAAACTAAAACAATGGAACAATGCAGATTTCCGGTTGTATGATTTTTTCAAAAGACGATTTCTAGCTCAAATACAGGCAGAGGGACCATCTTTTCACGAAGAAGTTCAACATTTTAAAACAGTTCAAAGTTATGTGCAAAGTTTCTGTTATGATTCTCGACTAAGGAAGCCATTGACAGTACGCGCTTCTAAATGGAATGAAGAATTTCATCTTTGGATAGACCATTGCAGAATTATGACAATGTCCGAAATCCCGTTACTTAAAATGCTTATACAGCATGCTAAATATAAATACAATAAATCAGGAGGTGACGTTGCAAACAAATTATCATCGAGTGAAAAACCACGCAAAGTCGATAGACCTTCAAATAAAAATACTAGATACACAAAATATGGTAGGAGGCAAACGTATGCTTCAAAGAGAAACACACCCTGGCCAAAGACAAAACAACAGTGGTATAGTGGAAACATAAATAGACCGAGGTTAGAAACCAAACTACAATGGAAAAAACCCATTAAACTAGTAAACAGACAAAACAACAGTTGAACAGTGGAAAAATAAACAGACCTAGGTTAGTAACCAAACTACAATGGAAATTACACCAAACGAGTAAACAGACAAAACAAAAATGGAAAAATACAAACACTGTGTTTAGAGACAAAATAACCATGGAAAATACATAAACAAATAAAAAAAAAATAACGCGAAAAGGCACGCACATGGAGAAACACAGTGTTTACTTTTGCCCCGAAACTCGTTATAGCATCGCAAGGAAGTAAATAAAAATGAAAACACGAAGTAGAATGACAATAAAAATTAAAAATTTAAACGAAAAATAAAATGACAAATCACCAACCAAACTGACCAAATATACACAATATTGTAAGCAAAATATACACAAAGAAGTGACTTACCAACAAATAGTCACAAAGCATACACACAAAATATTAATGCAACATTCTCACAAATCTCACAATTACCTGAAATAAAGTCAGTACAATACACAAAACTACCCAGTTGTGCCATTGTGATTCTCATAACACAACGAATGTTTCCATTAAAGAAATACATAAATTATGTGAAAGGGTCTTTGTGTTTAGCTTGCTTTTTATATCGTCGATTGCACTAATATTAGGAAGATAATTCCTTTATACACGTGACATGTTTCTAGACGTTAAGTGGTGTTGTTTTTTTACAGGATCATGCAAATTAAGAGAGAGTTCTGTTTTGAGACCTGCCCCGATGCGTAGGAGGTTAGACATTTGGGAGGGGGATGGTGAGTTGGGGGTTGTAAAGTAACGCCCAACAATTATACCACCCACGCGTAGTAATCCGTGGAGTAATCCGTGGACTTTTTTCTGGTGTTGATCTTATACCATGAAACGTCTAATAATTCTCCCTACATAACAGTATAGGTCTTGGAACACAAACCACGTCTTCATTCTCAGTTACATGTACATCAATTAGATGGGAGTGTGAAAATGACACGAGAAATGTAATAAACGCATGCGTACAAAGTTAATTACTCTTACCCCCAAAAGTCGAGCCAAAGAATTTCCGAACGCACTGATGAATTCATGATTAAATGATATATGTATAGCTATGTGTATAGGCTTAAACTACAATCCCCGACTAATACGATTTTCTACACGAGATTAATTCATTTGCCAAAACCGGATGTGACTCGAAAGTTGAAATCCTCGAACAAGTGAATGTTGCCGATATTCCGCTTCGCACGACACGGCCTAGAATAGGAATTGATACGAGCACATGTAAGGTATGCAATTAGCGCCTCCGCTTAACCAATGAGGTTGACGAGAAGCCATATCATACCGGAAATTATCGGAGAGTTCTCATGAATTCTATCGATTACCGGATGTAAAAGGAAAGTTGAGGCATACTCCTAACCTCTGTTCGTTCTTCAGAAACAATAAGGTTTTATGTTATGCAGGTGTTTCCTATCTGCCAGAGCACATAACTATTGCGATCTGTACGTGTCAATCAGCGAATAACCTTCAGACTATTGATAGCACTATGTCGTCTTTTAAAGGTCATCTGAAACATGCTTCGGGGCTAAATTCTCTATGAACATTATAAACAAAGCATCTGAAAACACATTTCATTTGTCTTTACCGAACAAAGCGTCCGTTAAGTATTTGTATTCTAGCTACATGATGTTTAGCTATCGTTTCTAAAAGAAATTGAGCTATTTGATAAGTACTGTTTTAAAATTATATTGACCTTACTACAGAGGTACATGTACTATCTGGTAAAAAAAACCCATTTCAATTAGCAATACCAATTTTTATTAACTTTTTACTACCAGTCAATTTCTAAAATAATTTATGTTGCTCCGATGGTAGATCGACTTTATCGTAAACTTTTAAATATTCTATTTTAAAAATCAAGCAAATATAGAAAACTCACTTAGTCTCGAGCCAGGATTGGATTCGACGTGCAGACACTGTATATAACTAACAGTAACCAACAAAAAATACGGGTACAGAAATGTGTTAACAGGAAAATGTTTACCAGTTAAGAAAGTGAATGGAAACCGGAACCAATGTGTTAAAATAAGACGTCTGTATACAATAGAATATAAAACACGTATCGCCATTCTTTGTCCAGGATAACTGATCACGTACATACTTTACAAACAGGTATCATCACGTCGGGTATAACCTTTCAGACAAACCTGGTATTTGCCTAAATAATATACCGGAGCCATGATGTCTCCTATTTCCGATTCTCGTCTCCCCTTGTTGTTTATGATATATCAAAGTATATCAAAGAGAAAAAAAAGTTTCCTTGTCATGGATGAATGTTTCATGATTTTTTCAAATTTGTGTTTGGACAAGATATGCGGGTTTGAAATTCCTGGTTTGGTTTGGTTTAGTCTGGTTTAGTATTGTTTAACGTCCTATCAACAGCTACGGCGTGTAGTGTATGCGTGTGTGTTTTGGGAGGCTGCGATTTGTTTGTTTTTGTCTCCAAGTAATAGCACGGAACTGTTGCCGACTTTATAGTGCTACCTCACTGAAACGTACTGCCGAAGACACCCAGCAGGACATCCCACCCGGTCACATTAAACTGACAACGGGCGAACCAGTCGTCTCGCTCCTAAATTGCTGAGCGTTAAGCAGGAGTAGAAACTACCATTTTTACAGACTCTGGTATGTCTCGGCCAGGGGACAGAACCCAAAGCCTTCCTCACAGGGGCGAACGCTCAACTAAAGGCCAAAAGTGAGGCATTGTCAAGGGAAACATTAGGAAGAAGATTTTTTTTTAGAAAGAAGAGAAAAGATAAGATCCCAAATTTAGTCGCCTCTTACGATCATGCAATGGGGGCAGCAGGTACAATTCTTACGCCCTACCTGCAGGGACGTTGAAATTCCAGTGTAGATTAATACAAAAGTTACCTGAAGGTGTGATGTATGGATGTTTTCCCTGAAACAGTTTCCTATGACAAAAAATAAATAAATGCAACGTCTGCTAACACCAGGAAATTAATGAAATTGTCCTAGAGCTAATCCATTTAAAATATCCTTGTTTCGTTTTAATTCTTAGAAACGGAACGATTAAAAATAAATTGCACATTACACTTGTGAGATAGGAGATGAAAAATAAGAAGATTAGTATCTATTTTAGGTCGCTGTCTCAATTACGATCGCGTTAAACATTGGTATTATAGAACTTCAACTAATCTTGAGGTCTTTTGGCGGAACACTAGGTGTAAGGTATAATAGCCTTGTTAGCTTACAGAAAAGGGAAAGCAAAATTATCTCTATATGGTATTATTATCATTATACCCAAACAATGCTAAAACTACCGTTAATGAGTTAAAATGGTCATTTGAGGACAAAATGTTGAGAGGAATTGTTAAATTAAGGAAATCCCGGGATCAACCTTTAATTCGAGTTTTGTTTCGTTTTGTTAAAAAGATTGAGGTGCGAAGACAATCTTCCGTTTCACACTCCTCAAACATGGAGACAACTGCTGTTAATTACACTGTGACAAAACTCACAGCGAAGGAGTTTGTGTTGCTAATTTGTAAAAGGTCATGCATTGCGCATGAATAAAAAAACATTGAAGTCCTAATTATTCTGCATGCCTATTTGTACATGTAGCTGAAACAGGCTCGGGTCTCGCATGCTTAAAAAATATTACTTTAATAGGAACATAACTTCTGATAAATGTGTGGGAGTACATACGAACAACTACAATTGATGGTCTACATAGAGTTAAGCCCCCTTTCACTGAAATTCTGAATCTTAATGATTAAGTGATTTTACTGACAAGTTGTCAGCGGTCCTTGATACGTATATGCTTTAACGGTACCAGGTGATATGGAATGCTCCTCGAACTTCAATAAGAGTGTGTCCAGTTAAAAACTGTCATAAACAGTGTTATTATAACGGAGGGTCCTACACTGCTCCCTAACGAGCCGTATATGTTGATGACGCAATGTTTATGTATATCTCAGTAATCAATACAGTATCATTCTCTGGAGGACAGTAAATTTGTATCTAACGAGATTGGCTACGCATCATGATCCCTCATAATGAGCCGTTCAACACGACTATGACGCATTGTTGTTGTGCTGCTAGAATGCTGACCTCATACAGACAGACATGCCTTCACTGCAGCAAACAGGGTAAGTAAAGTAGGATCAGTAAAGTAGAAATCAATTGAGGCAAGAGTTCAAAATATGTTCATGGAACCAAACCGCGGCCACGTGAAACTGATGACCTCATGTTTACCCACGATGGTAGGGCTTCATTTTCTCTCGAAGAAGCAGTAGAATTGGCAGGGGCAATTTCGAATTCAATCAAGGGAATTGCTTGTTTCAATAACATTTAAGTCTTTTGAACGAAAATTGCTTTACATTTTTTTTATTGATTGAGATGTTTGACCAGTAAACAAAAGACAGGAAACTCTGCAATCCTTCAGAGGGGATTTTATTGTATGACTAGTTATAAATTCTGCATCACATACTCATTTAATACTATATTAAAAATAATCTTGAGTCGATATAACACACAAATACATTAATATTGTAACACTAACAGATGACTTAAAACTGTGATAATAGGGTAACAAATAGGAGCAGATGATAGAATGTTTAAACAATCAGATGATAGAGTATTGCAACGAGCAGACAATATCATATTTTATTATATGATACATGCTATTTCCGTGCAATATTGCCGTTCAATGAAAACGATATTGCACACATACAATAAACATGCAAATGAGTCTTGTCACCGTGAAAATCAGGTCATATTCCTTCGCACTACAACTTCTGTAAATTGCTGACCTAGTTACCGGAGATACTTTTTGTATTGATGGCAGGGGGATTTTGAAATATTTCATCCATAAATAACTATTCTCACTTCAACACAAGGATATCTCCCGGATACTTCACATAGATTCAACAGCTGCATGCTCAAATTCCACTTCAACTTATTCTGACACACATACACACACACTCACACTCACACACACACAATCAATGGCGACCACATGTAAACGGCCAACTTCATAGGTGTTCCAGGTTCATGGCAGATTCCACAGTACATTTTTCGGCTCAGTGACGGGCGGAAATACCGAGGTTCACATTAAACAATGACCCCTTACCAAGAAACGCACCCTTATTAGCGAAAGTGACCGTGACTCCTAGTCCAAGTAAAGTTTAATAAACTCGTTTAATAAATTCAATATTACATGAACACGAGTGTCAGATCCTCTATGTAACGAGCTGACAATAGTATATTGTAAACTGTAACAAACAAATGATAGAGTATTGTAACGAGCAAACGGTAATAAATTGTAACAAGAGGCCCAATGGGCATGCATCTCTCACTGGTAATAATCTCACACTTGAAATCTTAAAAGTGATCTAAAATAAAGCTACAGGCAAAATATCAGTGTTTATGACTATAAGTCATTCAAAAGAACCTGTTAAAAGATTTTTTTTTATAATTATCTTTTTATTCAGATTTTTCATCAATGCAATGTACTTGTACAATAAATAGCAATACTTTCACTCATTTGTATACTGGCACATTCATACATAAACCTATATCTGTTATCTCCACATTTGTCATAGAGTACATACATTCTCAGGATTATATTTATCCACACTAGCACAAACTTACATACTCATGCCCGTCTATTTTTACATTTCAACATTTTAATACCCATATATATGCATCCAACCATGTGTCTGGCATATATATGTCTCAATCGTTCACTGCTATGTCTCGTGTAAAAATAGAACGCATATCCACCTTCATCACATATGGTATATATCTGTATGCTGGAAAAAATATCTGCACTAAATTATATATAACTGCACATACTGTATAACTCATGTCCATGTCAAAAACACCCATGTCCATGTATAAACATAATTAATATGAGTTCACCATACTCACATGCGTTGTACTCACACATACCCATATGCATGATATTAGACATTTTCAGACATTCCTGTATCTACTGATCATTGATATATAAATGCAAAGAGAAGAAATATCAGTCCCACACAAAAAAGTAAATGAGAAATTTGAACAGACTGTCTACTGAGTACATCTACTGAGATAGAGATTGAGAAAAATAAAAAGAAAGGGAGAACAAAGAACATAAAGAAAGGAGAGGAGAAATGTAGGAAAAGTTGGGGCGAGATGGTGGAACAAGAGGTGGATATTCACTCTTATCCCGCCTCTGAAAAAAATGTAGCAATGTCATTGGCTGGCGCGAACCTCATACAAACCCGTGTTATGCTACCTGCAGGTGGTATATTTTCTGTATTACCCCTCTGTGGAGCCTCACTATCGTGACGTCATGACGCCATGTTTTCGTGTCGTCACACCGACGGCAGACGACGTAAACAAACATGGCGGGGAGGTCTGGTTCAAGAAACGATGATGAAATCAAGAGAATTAGGACGGAGCTATCTTCTCGCAACACACAAAATAGCAACAAGAGATCGGCAACAACACTAAAAGCCTACTTAACGGAGAAACAGCAACCAACAAATTTCGAAATGTTCGACAAAGTCACACTAAATGAGACGCTGTCCAACTTTTACATGGACCTCCGGAAACCGGACGGGGAAATGTACAAGGCAACCAGTGTGGAAAACATTCGCCACTCACTGAACAGGTACAGTTTGTATTTTGGCGGCTTATTTTCTGATGAAATAAATAAAAAGTCATCGCCCAATACAGGTTTTTTCATGGACACCATATATTTCCGTATACCCCCTGCAAGTGACTATGTAACTAATAATGTATATTAAATTATTATACTATATACAGTATAGATAATATATCGGCTTTGTGAAGGGCAGAAATTAAAATATGTATGATGGAGTACGTCTTAAAAATAATAATAATAATGATAATGAAAACGTATTACAACTTAATTAGTTTGTCCCATTTTTTCATCTCATTATCAAATTTATGTTTAGCATATTCATCCTTACCAATAACAATGTATTTTTGAATCTGATAGTTGTCTTTTATTATGTTTACAAGAGCGTTTATATTTAATGAGTTATGTAAACATCTCATTCCATAAATATACTGCTTTATAATGATGATGATTCATTATCTACTCGATTACTGGGAAGAAAACTCTGATGAAGAAGGCCAAAAAGAAAAGATTTTTTGTTTACTTAAAATGGGATTAATAGAGCTTCCATTAATATGTCAAAAGTTTCTAGTAATCTTTGTACTTCTTCACCTTCCAATAATATATGAGTAATTGTTTCCTGTTCAGAGTTGCATAGTACACAAAGAGGGGAGACAGCTACTCCAATTTAAGATAGAAATGAGTTAGTTGAAAGTACATGATGAATTACTCTATACTGGAACCACTGAAGTTTTGTATTTGTTGTACACAGAATGGCATTTTGTAGATTTTACACCAGGTAAGTTTATCCATGTTGTCGAATATAGTATTCCATTTTCCGGTGCCGGATGATATCTTGTCCGATTTTATTATGATGTTGTAAAACATTTTCGACCCTTTTTAACCTATAAGAAAAAAATCTAAATTTATAGGTATGTAGAGATAAATTATCTCACATATCTGTATGTATTATATGATGAAATAAAGTCTTTACCTGCAGAGACAATACCCTGATACTGTAAAAAAAATGTGTTTACTTGGTATTTTTGAATAAATTCTACAAATGTGTAAAACAAACCTGTGATAACCTCCTTTTTCATATCATTTATAATAAAAATGTTTTTCTGATAATATTATTTATAAAAAAACAGCTCTTCCTCCTATCTTGATTTTACTATTATACCAAATGGGAACTTTCAATATGTTTTCCTGAAGAATTTTATCATAATATTTTGTACTTAGTGAATACCATGATTTGAGCACATCACTCCAGAATTTATCTTTACACTTATTTACAAATATCTGAATATATTCAGAACCACAATTTCCAAGAAGATCTATGTCTATATTAGTTTTAAGTATGGCCTGCCATTTCTCAGTACTTTGATAGTCTTCTGATCCAAGTAAGTTTAAGAGAGTTTATAAATGCAACAAGATTGATCATCTTCAAACCACCATCAGCATAATTTTGAATAATAATCTCTCTTTTAATTTTGTCTGGTATTCCACTCCATAAATAATCCAACAATATTGAGTTGAGTTTGTTAATAAATCTATCATCTGGATTAGGTAATGATATAAACAGGTGATTAAATTGAGAGATGAGCAATGATTTGATAATATTAATTTTTCCAATAGGTGTTCATGACCTTCTGTTCCAAATTTTTATTAGAGATTTTAGTTTGATAAGTTTTTTGTCAAAGTTAAGTTTTGGTATTTCATGGAGATTCACACTAAATTCAATTCCTATCAACACAGATTTTTCTTTTCCCCACTGTAAATTAAGTTCAGATAAAAAAACAATCTTTACTTAACTTTTTGCTACCAATCCATATCACCTGAGTTTTATCCATGTTCATTTTTAAACCAGAATTATTTGCAAATTCATTTAGTTCTTTTACTGCTTCCTTTAGTGATTTCTCAGCGCCATCAAGTATAAGTGAAGTGTCATCGGCATATTGTGATAATAAAATAGGTCAACTTTCAATCTCGATACCTTTTACATTTCTATTATTTCTCAATTTTGTAGTCAAAACCTCTGCACAGAGAATAAACAGATACGGTGCGATCGGATCCCCCTGTCGGCAGCCCCTCCTGCTATCAAAGAATGAAGAAATGTCCCCCCCCCCCCGATTTATAGCTGAATGAACATTATTATGTAAAGTTTTAAACCAGTTTACAATGCTATTACCAAAACCTAAGAGAAGTAGAACTTTTTCAATAAATAACCACGACACTGAATCAAATGCCTTCTCAGAATCAATCATAAGTAGCATATCAGGCATGTCATTCTCCTCAGTATAATGCATAATATCATATATTAATCTTGTATTTACCCCTATATAACGACCCGAAAGAAAACCAGTGTGATTATCATTTATTGATTTATTGAGAACAGGTTTTATCCTATTAGCTATAGTTCCTAATGCAATTTCGTACACAATGTTGAATAGTGATGATATGGGTCTCCAATTTTTAATGTCAGAAATGTATTGGTTTGTCTGCTTTTGGTACACAAGTTATTATTCCCTGTCTCTGCGTTATAGAAAGTTGTCCTGTACGATAACCAAAATTGATTGATCTGACTATAAACTCACCCAATTTTCCCCAAAAGCATTTAAAACATTCTGTTGAAAATCCATCTTTTATTATTTTTCATTAACTTTAAAGTTTTTCCTGCCTCTTTATATGTAATTTCCCCTTTGAGACTATCAGACTCCTCTCCAGTAAGTTTAGGCATTTCATTATTATTAAGATAACATATCAAGTTTACATTCTGTATATTATTATCTGTGCTGTTAGAGACACCATAAAGATTTTTATAAAATGAGCAAACTTCCTCTAGTGTGACTTCCTGTCTTCTTCTGCCCATTTCGCCCTTAATCTTATGTTTTCTTATCTTCTCTAAATCATTTTTTCCCATTTAATTCCTCTAAATTAACATTTTCCTGGGCCTTTAGCTCTTGTATTGTTTTTTTAAGAGTGATTTGTTGTTTTTTCTTATATGATGTATATGATATTGCTTTCCCTCGAATTTCCATAAGCAAAGTTTCCAAAAATAACTGGTCATTAATAATAGTAAATTGAATCTCGGAAGAAAGGATGTTTTCAATATTGTTCAAATGATAAATTGGTATGCAATATTGTTTCGTTACATCATTGATGCAATTATTAACTATTTTTAAGTATTCTGAATTATGTAGAAGTGAATTATTAAGTGTCCATGTCCCTCTACCTCTTTTAAATTCATTTAACGTAACTAATATCTTGGGAAATGAATGATCCGACCTATAACCAGGATCTATACCTGTGTGATTAATACTACATAGTAGACTTTCTGAAACAATAAAAAAATCTAGACGTGCCTGTTTAACCGGGTTCTTTTTTCTCCAAGTATATCTCCTAACATTTTCGTGTTGTTCTCTAAAGACATCTACAAGACCAAAATTATCAATTATATATAATACCTTGTCTGTGGCTTTTGGATTGTTTATGTTACTATATGTGCTGTCATAATCGAGTTCGGGTTTTAAAACAAGGTTAAAATCACCACAAATAATAACATGGGTATACTCGAAGTCTTCAATCGTGTCAGAAAGTTTTGCATAAAAATCAGGACAATCTTGATTGGGCCCATAGATATTTATAAGTTTAATGTGTGAACCTTCTATTTCTATACCTACCGCTAAAAAAATCCCTGATGTGTCTTTCTTTTCCTTATGAACTTTGCACTCAAAGTTATTACTAAAAAGAATAGCTACCACACGAGAGTTTCCACGAAAGGACGAAGTATAGTATGAATCATACCCCCCACCCCCCTTCATTTCTGATGAGCTCTTCCTTATCTTCTGTGAAATGTGTATCTTGTAAACAGTAAATAATGTGGTTAGTATCTCTAAGATATGATAACACATCTTTACGCTTTTCTCTATTTGAAAGCCCTTGCACATTAGCCGATATAATCCTCACACCCTCCACTTTCCCTGTTAAAAGATTTAAAAACATTTGACCCATGTGACCTTGAAAGTCGAACAAGGTCATTACGTTGAACAAACTTTATAGCCATTCATCTCGGCATGTAATTTGCAAAATATCACTACCCTAGACCTCTTGTTTATTGAGATTAGGTCATTTAAATATTTTTACATATTTGACTAAATGATACCTTAAAAGTGGGTCAATGTTATTCAAATGACAAAAGCTTGATAGCCCTTCATCCAAGCACGCTACTAGCCAAATATCAACATTCTAGGCCTTATGGTTATTCAGAAGAAGTCGTTTAAAGATTTTAAACATTGTTGACCCCTGTGATATTTCAAGGTCACTTATTTAAACAAACTTGGTAGCATGCTTCATCCCAGCATGGTACTGGCCAAATTTCAGAAGAAGTCGTTTAAAGATTCTGGCCAGGTGAGCTAAAAATCAGGACGATATAATATTGTAATAAGCAAACGATAGTATATCGTTAAATGTAACAACCAGACGATAGAATATTGTAACGAGCAGACGATAGAATATTATAACGAGCAAACGATAGAAAATTGCAAACTGTAACAGTATTGTAACAAGCAGACCATAGAATATTGTAACGGGCAGACGATAGAATATTGTATACTGTAACAGTATTGTAACAAGCAGACCATAGAATATTGTAACGAGCAGACGATAGAATATTGTAACGGGCAGACGATAGAATATTGTAAACTGTAACAGTATTGTAACAAGCAGACCATAGAATATTGTAACGGGCAGACGATAGAATATTGTAACGGGCAGACGATAGAATATTGTAAACTGTAACAGTATTGTAACAAGCAGACGATAGAATATTGTAACGGGCAGACGATAGAATATTGTAACGGGCAGACGATAGAATATTGTAAACTGTAACAGTATTGTAACAAGCAGACGATAGAATATTGTAACGGGCAGACGATAGAATATTGTAACGGGCAGACGATAGAATATTGTAAACTGTAACAGTATTGTAACAAGCAGACGATAGAATATTGTAACGGGCAGACGATAGAATATTGTAACGGGCAGACGATAGAATATTGTAAACTGTAACAGTATTGTAACAAGCAGACGATAGAATATTGTAACGGGCAGACGATAGAATATTGTAACGGGCAGACGATAGAATATTGTAAACTGTAACAGTATTGTAACAAGCAGACGATAGAATATTGTAACGGGCAGACGATAGAATATTGTAACGGGCAGACGATAGAATATTGTAAACTGTAACAGTATTGTAACAAGCAGACGATAGAATATTGTAACGGGCAGACGATAGAATATTGTAACGGGCAGACGATAGAATATTGTAAACTGTAACAGTATTGTAACAAGCAGACGATAGAATATTGTAACGGGCAGACGATAGAATATTGTAACGGGCAGACGATAGAATATTGTAAACTGTAACAGTATTGTAACAAGCAGACGATAGAATATTGTAACGGGCAGACGATAGAATATTGTAACGGGCAGACGATAGAATATTGTAACGGGCAGACGATAGAATATTGTAAACTGTAACAGTATTGTAACAAGCAGACGATAGAATATTGTAAACTGTAACAGTATTGTAACAAGCTGACCATAGAAAATTGTAACGGGCAGGCGATAGAATATTGTAAACTGTTACAATCATGGAGTATTGTAACGAGCAGACGGTGGGATTTTAGTAAAAGCATGCAATAAAACATTGAATTTTGTTAATAACATACTCTACTAACAATCAGACGATATACTATTATGACGAGCTGAAGATTGAATATTGTAAGGAGCAGACGATAAACTATTGTGACGATCAATGGTTATCACCTGATCTTACAAAGGTAAAAATAAACCACACACACGCACACAAAAGGACATTTTTTGGTGTTTCACTGAATTAATTACAACGAATTTTCACAAACTATTTCAAACTTCTAACAGTACAAATTCAAAAAAAGAAATTCTATATTTGTTGTCCTTTTTATGTCATTAACATAAAATTCTAATAATATTGAACAATATTATATCAAATAAGCCAACACACTGATAGCATATGTAAACTATCAGCAGGATCAACGTTTAACATCTGCCAATGTATGAGACCTTCAACACATACACTACTAAACGGTAATCTTAGCTACATCCTTAATACAAGCAAACAAATAAGTCTATAAATGAAGAAACGTTTTGAAAATTAACGATAAAGTATATTACCTCTCTCGTCCTGTGCCAATCAACAATCGAAATTCTTCAAGCCATCCTCAAACCTACTTATTCTTGCCCAAAACATTATCAGTTTATCTGTCGGTCTCTAACAGTGGCGGACCCAGTTTCTGTGTCCAAAAATAATCTGGACCAAGGTTTTTGAAGATTTTCCTTTATTTCATATGGGATTTCCTTCTTATATCAACCATCCATTGAACTATGATTTCTATGGCTTCCCTTTGCCAGTAGTTTGAATATCTACATAATTATGCCTAATGGTGTTGCCCAAATTAGGAACCACTACTTAAACTCTAAACAATACGGGATTAATCCTACATTGGCTATATATATTAGTAGGGTCTCAAGTCAGGTCAGTGGTCAAGGCTCACCGGACAGACTCTACCTAATCTTATTGTTCTAAGGTCACGGTGTGTTGATCACCCTGTCATTGAAATAGGTATATCGGTTAAGTGTTATTTCAAAGGTAGAGTCTATTTCATGATAGATATACCTGTATTTTCACCAGTGGTACACATGGTCACTAGGAGTGATTTATTATACCAATTAAAAAACATAAATTTCAAAAATTTCAAACAAACATCACTTCATCAGGTGACTAATAACCAATGTTAACATAAAAGCCTGGCGTGTACGTCCTTTTCATTAGGTGTTGCCATTGTGCATATGTATGCATACTATTTCACAATAAAAGACAAACAGTTAAATCAAAATTCACATTTATGACAAAATGAATTAATATTAAATTGCGAACATGCTTGCCTAAATTACATGTACATGTATATTCGCGCGTATTATCAGCTGAACTGCAGAAAAGCAACATAGAAAACTATTCTACGCCTCACTCAATCTGTTTGTCAATAGGTTCTATATATATTTGGTGGCAGAAAGTAGTATACATGAAGAACCGACATGACACTTCTAGTTTATTAGTTTTAGATAAGTGCAAAAACCTGTCTTTTTTCAGAGTTTAAAATTTTGGGCAACACCCAAAATTAATTCCTAGGTCCCCCCTGCTCTAAGCAGCGTTACAAGTATAGGATCATATACTTTGGACTAAAACATGTGTTAGACATATATCACATCAGCATGCGTTGTTAAAACTGAAGTTGTATTGAGCAACAAAAATAATTTGGAAAAACTACGTTACATTTTAATTCACATTCTACAGGACGTACAACTTTCGTGGTGTAAAGATAGTTTTCATTGATATGTTATAAGTTATGTGACGTCATTGTTCTGTCCTAGACCTCATTTTACTTGTCTTTGTTTATTTTGTCCATCATTACAAAAACTCATGCAGTAGAAAATGCGCAAATTAAAAATATAATCCTGAAATTTTGTAAACACCATGGCCACATGCTCGAATATTGTGTTACAGGCAAAATAAAGTCTGTTGATAATAGAATCACAACAAAGCACATGTTATATAGAGGATTAAGAGGACAATACAGTATTGTAACGAGTCGATGATTGATGAACAGTTGTTATACTGTCACACCTTACGACCAGCCAGCAATAAATGACATGTGTAACTTGTTTATCTATTCGGAGTTAATCAGGACATACCAATAAGACTGTTTCCTTACCACAGGGAGAGATATGTAAAGGTGTGTCACAACACATGTGATGGTGGGGGTCGGAGTGAGGTATAACTCTCATAAAATGGACAGGTAATATTATATAGATATTAATAAGCGATGACTATCTCGTGGTTGTTTCCTCTTCTCAAACATTACTGTGCACAGTTTGAAGCAATATATAGATATACATGCACTCAGTTTAGTTCTATCAATAGGTAAAATATAGCAAACAGAAAACGAAACAATGGGATGAGTAAATTATATTTTTTAAATGCATTTCTAAGGATGAAACTAGCAGCAGTTCTTTGCTAATACAGAGCTGCTTAAAGCACTACGATTTTCAATATCTAAATGGTAACCCATTAAAATGTAAACACAACATTTGAAACTGTGCTGCACGTTTACTCGAGGATGACAACAGAGACGTATAACAACGTGTGACCTAGGGATGTACATGTACTGTGTGACATCACGGATGTACATGTACTGTGTGACATCACGGATGTACATGTACTGTGTGACATCACGGATGTACATGTACTCTGTGATATCACGGATGTACATGTACTGTGTGATATTACGGATGTACTGTACATGTAATCTAACAGATGTTACCCGACTCATTCTGACAGCCATTTCATACAGAAAAATAGCTTGTCCAATTTATGTTTTAAGAGATGGCTGGACTTCATTAATTTATGAAATATTAAAAATAAACGAAAACCTCTGGTAACTCTTCTTCCTAAATTTCTTTACAATATTTAATCGAGTTGTGGATCCCTAAGCCACTACCACAGCTGTAGCCGTGCTCTGGAAACCGAATTTGCTGAGAAGACTATAACTTTGATAAATCATTTCAGAAAATAAACCATAACTTCTCGGACTTTCATGAACAATTATTGAGAGATCAAAACTATAATCCGCGGGCCTAGACAGGGATTCGAACCCTGGACTACAGATTGTTATATCTCTCTACCTGCCTGAGACACCTGGTCTACGGCAAATTGTTATATATCTCCACCTGCCTGAGACACCAGGGGCCTGTTCGTTTATGCGGAACAATCGGTTTGACCGTTTATAAATGTTACAATTTCAGGTATAAATCCTGGCGTACCAGCAAATGTTTATGCAGGCCTTGGCAAGGCTCGCCTGAAAGCAGCATCAGATTTCTAGGTCCGACCTTATTTAATAAACGAACAACTGTGTTAAACGAAAATGGCCCTGGTCTATGGAAGTCTCCTGGCGAAGTGTGCTACAGGAACATTGTGTATCCAAAGCCAAATCAAGAGGAGGTTAAAGAATTACTATTAAAGCGAAAACACACAGTGAAGCAGGACAGGGATCCTTTGCCCTACAGTACTACAGTACAAACGGACTACCCTACAGTACTACAGTACTAGCGGACTCCCCTACAGTACTACAGTACAAACGGACTACCCTACATTACTACAGTACAAACGGACTACCCTACAGTACTACAGTACTAACGAACTTCCCTACAGTACAAACGTACTACCCTACAATACTACAGTACAAACAGACTACCCTACAGTACTACAGTACAAACGTACTACCTTACAGTACTTCAGTACTACAGTACAAACGGAATATCCTACAGTACTACAGTACTTACAGACTATCCTACAGTACATGTACGAACAGACTATCCTACAGTACAAACAGACTACCCTACAGTACTACAGTACTAACGGACTTCCCTACAGTACTACAGTACTAACAGACTACCCTACAGTACTACAGTACAAACTGACTACCCTACAGTACTACAGTACTAACGGACTATCCTACAGTACTACAGTACAAACGGACTATCCTACAGTACTACAGTACAAACGGACTATCCTACAGTACTACAGTACTAACAGACTATCCTACAATACTACAGTCCTTACGGACTATTCTACAGTACTACAGTACAAACGTACTACCCTACAGTACTACAGTACTAACAGACTATCCTACAATACTACAGTACAAACGGACTATCTTACAATACTACAGTACAAACAGACTACCCTACAGTACTACAGTACAAACGGACTATCTTACAATACTACAGTACTAACGGACGTCCCTACTTTTACACAAAGAGTGTGTACAACCTTAATTGGTGTTTGCACAAAGGTGGTATTTTTGTTGTCGTTATACCATGTTATCCGAAACACTGAGAAGATTGCCTGCTCTACATTCTTTGCACTTCTAGCCGACAGCAGCTTGTGGTGAGATTAATTTTAACGCGGTCGGTTAGTCCTCTCTTCTGTTGTACCCTTTCCTCATCACGATCAGACTACGGGAGGCCAAATCACCCATATATACATCCGCGGTGTGAAAAAAGCACACGAACTGCTTGCGTAGATGCCTCATAGTCACTATCTCAGACTGTAAAAAATCGAATCAATTAAATGGAAACGTTTCAAAATTCATGACCATTAGGGTCGTTGAATAGGATGAATGAATTAAAATTGACAGAGACCGGCAAGCAGCAACAAAAAGACCTATACAAAATGTACGAAAACACTCATATTGGAAGCCATGCAGCGCGCTCTTTGACACATATCTCCCTATCATCACAGAGGAAAAAGCGCTTACTCCTGGCAGTTCCCTCTCCGGCACATCGTTCTCGCAATATTACTCGAGAGTATGTGCCAGTTTCATTGCAGGCGTTAGACCCTTGGGAGTAGAGTTGGAGGCTGACATAAGCTGCGGTAACAATCCCCCTTCAACAGCTTTACAGTGCTAAAATCAATAGAAACCGATTTTAAAGCCTAGCGTTTGTACTAACGTTGTCAAAATAGAGGTATAATTTCATTGCTTGGCACCAATTACGGATGTTCGCAGAGGGATAGAGTTATAACTGGCGGAAATAAATTACGGGTGTATTGAGTACAGCTGGTACAATACACTATCTGGTTATGTACCCACGGGGTAACGACATGCTTCTGGCGTACTGTCTTACATATCAACAATATCATAGGGTCATTAGATTATGATAAAATGGAATTATATAAGATTAATTTTCCTCTCCAATCTTCTGGTATTAAATAGTATCGGTGTTATGTAGGCAACATGGGGTCAAAACACCTATCTAGATTTCATATTTTTGAGTCATACACATGTAGGTAAGGTTTTGTTCGATGAAATAAAATATTAAATTAGTCCTTCTGCAATGCCTAGTTTACTTAATTAAAAGAAAATCATAGAATACTTCACAACTGATGGCTTGCAAAGTGAAAATAGAGAGCGCCATGTTTGTTTTCTGACGATACAGTTACGCTTGTCACACTATGCAATCAGGTGATCAACATCGAACCACTTTCAGTCATTATTAGTACAAGTTACAAACAACACAAATATGTCATAAAAATGGTCATAATGGAAGTATCTGTCTCAGGTCGACCACTGAGATCAGTCACGTACAGTCACTGCTTGTGCAAATCGTGTGCTGCGCATGTCGCAATAAAACTCACACTCCGATAGGAAGTGTGATTCATCTTCAACACAACCTGCATTACAATATACACAACGTACATCACAAAAGAGCACAATCTTCATAATACACAAAAGCTACATTACAAACTCAACCTACATCACAAAAATACACAACTTACAATACAGAAAACACACCTTGAATTACAAACTTAACCTACATTACAGAATACAAAACTTTGCAAAAGACACAACGAACATAACACTAGGTTTCTTCACATCTGAGCTTTGATGAATTTTTCCTTTTATATCCTTTTGGTTCAATAAACCTTACACATCCTTCTGTATTGGAAAAATTGTATTTACCAAAAGGTCTTAAATTTGTCCCATGACCTTAAATGACCTCAGTGGTTAATATGACGTTAAAGCTAGTACAACCAAATCAGCCCTAGGCACCAGTCTCACCCTATCCTAACTCTAAAATTAACATTTACAGCACGATCAAAGAGTTGTAATAATGGTAATAGGTTCATATGTGATATACATTGTTCCGTTATTTGCCTGAGGAGTCCTCCAGGTTTTCGCCATATCGTCCTGAGCACATGCGTTTAGATCTACCAGCGTAATATTACACTTAACATTTACCTAATTATCTCACACTAACACATATTGTTAAAAACAAACAAGTACTTGTGCTATAATATTGGTTCACCACCAAGTATCGATATCTAGAATTGATGGCAAACTGTTTCATGATAAATTGTAGAATATATATCATGTAAGTGTCCGAAAATCATGCTATAATAAGTAAATAATTTTATGATTATTAAACCTGTTGGCCAAGATCAGGAAGTTTAAAGCGTACATGTATATATTTGTTCATTCGGCATGATTGGCACAATAGAATTACATAACTAACTAAGAACACAAAAATACTCTGTGATTGATAAACGAGTAAATGTGACGTTTCCAAAGTGTCGTGAATTCGGTGTGTGTTATTACACACCGTCACAACAAGTATAGTTGTAACTGCTCTCAGCTCCTGAAATCAAAGACAAGGTGGAGGAAAATCACGCACGTGTTGTATGTTGTAGTTCCAAGTTTTTTCAAGTTTTATTTTTACACTCACGCCACACGTATACGTGCGTAACAAGAGGTCACATAATACATAGTATACATTGATGGACATAGTACTCACATAATATGACACATGATACAATTCATACAAGATGTAGAGACCATCGACGCAGTTATGGGTCTAAGGGAGATAACTCTACCCAAAATTCACCACAAAAGCATGACAAAGTGAATATACATAATGGTTATGCTACATGACTGCAATTATTCTGGCCTTACCCGTCATTAAATAATTTAGTCTTCATACAAATAAAAATAAATAGGATGTCCTCGAATAAAACCAAAGCATTCAAGTAATGCTTTGTCGCTAGCTAGAAAATTCCATTCATAATATTACCGTCACATGAAATAAACATGAGTTCACTCCCTTGTTTTACACTCGTTGAAGGAAATTGATCTACCACGTTGTTACATAGAGTGATATTTTCATCCATAGTTCTACAAATGATATAAAATTACATCACATATATTATCACATATACATATACACCTAAATCTGACAATAAACTTGTATTCGAGAACCTTTCTTACCTTTCTAAATAAAGTTGTATAAATATCAACGAGTTACCTCCCTTCCATCATCGACCTAGATTTTGCTCCCAATCCAGTGTCTGATGAAATAGCGTCCGACCATTTCGCGAGATGGTTTCTGTAGCAGCTTGTGATCTGAGGTATAATAAATCTGCTGTAAACCACTTCTCGATTTCGTAATGCTGCTATAGACACAGGGGTATATATTCTCGTCTTAGCTAGACTTAATCAATTGAACTTGGAAGGCACAGCAGAGCTAAGCTAACGGTTGAATACTAACGTTAATTCGTTGTTCAGAAAAATGCCTACACAAAACGATATGGGATCCACGAGCAACATTGTACTACCGGCCAAACATCTTACTGAAAAAGTGGCCGAAAAACAGTTCACAGTGGACAGACAATTACTGGCAAGTGATGTTAGAATCAACATAGACACACCATCTAGTCAGGAAAGGCGGGAATTCTGGGTTAAGCAGTGGTCAAAAATACAAAACCCTACCCACAATTCTCTGGAGAATGGACAGGAAAGTTCTTCCATTGGCAGTGATCGGGACTTCTCTTGGCATGGGATGGGCAGACGGGTTCCACAGAAATGGAGGGAGCAGATCGAGAAAGGAATGACACCAATGGAGATTTGGGAGGCGGAAGTTGAAGAAATGGATAAAAATGAAAATACTAAAATACACGGACATGAGATTTTTAAAAACGAGGAGACAAAAAATCAATGGAAGCTATCGAAAGAGGCAGGAGAAACAGAAAAGTTCTGGTACAAATACTGGGAAGATATCCAGACGGATAGATTCCCAGTGGGGCGTAGGTTCGGACACCCTAAAGAATTCGAGGAAAAATGGCAAACACTGAAAAAAGACGGCAAAAGCCCCGATGAAATATGGAAGGAAATGGGTCGGGAGAGGTGGAAGATGAGTAGGTGGAGCCACCATCACCACCACGATCGCCGGAGCTGGCGCTGTTCCGAATGGAAAGAGAACTTTACCACCAGGACACGTGAGCGCGATGAAAGTGACATCTACCAGCAATTTGATTTCTGAAGCGAAAACATAAATTGAATTGAATTATTAAACGGACAGAATGGTTCACGCGGTCTCAGTCTTTACATGACAGGTGCTTCAGATGGAAATGTACATTGTTAAAATATCCCCGGAACATTTGTGAAACATTTGTGAATATGTGTTGTTTACTTAATGTGTATGAAATAGGTGTTGTTAGAATATGTCACGGATTGTCAAGTAATTCGTTCAAACCAGGTTTGTACAATATATGTTGATTGTCAGGCTTCATATTTACGTACATGATCAGATACAGCAGTTAACTTTACTTACAGTATTTATTTTAGTTTGTTTTTGTATTTTTACCTTTGAATAAATATATTTTTGTTGATGGCAAGAATTTGATGTTGTTGATGTGAATGAGTAAACGTAACAAATATAGTCTCGTCGCCGTCAAAATATTAAAAAGATATTAATATATTGAAGGGGGAGGGGTCTGTAAAGTGTAATAAAAAAATCTACAACGCTAAAATATGTTCACTGTATCAATGAAGTTTTGTAAAAGCACGCCTTCACAATCTATGTAAGTTTTGTAAGTTTTGTAAAAGCACGTCTTCACAATCTATGTAAGTTTTGTAAAAGCACGCCTTCACAATCTATGTAAGTTTTGAAATAACACACAAAACATGGAGTACGCTCTATGTATACTGTCACCATGGGACCTATATGATATTGGCGTTATACAGAGGTTTGGCGATATATTGCTGGACATTCTAATACAAATTTCAATTGTTGATAATTGTTAACAGTCACCAGTGTTAATCAGGCACTGGAATCATGAAAATAATGTCAAATAATACTGTACAGCTTTCCGCTGTTATATTAAAGTGTAATTATACACAATACAAGAATTGTAAATATGTCCTTTTTCACTGAATTTGGACTAGTAAATTAAAATTCGCATTTAAGTCTTTAACTGCTTCACGATCCAAGACAAGGCCAGTTTTGGTGAATCAATGAGCGCTTTAGATAGGATTTGCATAGTAGATGGTTTAGCCTTGCTACATGGACGAGTGACTTTCTTTTGTAACATAAATCCCTTAGAATCAAGAAAGATATTTATATATACATATAGGAATGAACATATTGCGTGGAATTACTTGATGACGCATTCTAAAGATAACATGAATGTTTCAAGTTTTATTCGAACTTTAGGCCATTGGTCCATCAGTATACAATACATATTATACACAAATCATGGGCAATGTACAGAGAATTGAAGACAATCATATTCCAATATAATACCCTTAATTTGTTTGCCTCATAGATGAATTTTCCTAGTATACACAATTCTTTAATATTATGGACACTCAATAACTGAACGACTTTAAACACAGATGATTTTTTTCAATAATAGCTTTTGATAAAACGTGATCTGAGATTTTGGAATTTAGAACAGACTAATAAAAAATGAAATTCGTCCTCTACTTCAGAGGGGGAGTTACACTGTTTACAATATCTACGTTCTCTAGGTATATTAGTATACCTTCCAACTTCTACAGCCAAAGAATGTGCAGATGTACGGATTCGAGTTAAACAAATGCGATATTTCATTGGTATATATTTTGTGAGGTAAAATTGTAATGATTCTCTAAAATCTATAATATTTTTATACTTTTGGAGAGTTTTCCACTGAGGCCCTTAGGGATTGTATGCCTTGATAAAAAAAATCTTTGTTTTAACATTGGTAATAACAAATTTTGCTGAGAAATACATGGATTTAACCAAACATCACTAAGACCTAGATTATTTAATTCATCTCTTACTGCTTTAGCCCATTTTTACTAGAACATTGTAAACAATAGGAAGTGAATATGATACAATTTTAAGATTTTAAGATCTTAAAGCAATATTTCATCATTCTAATTTTTCTCATCCAAACTAGAGGTAATCGTCCCAGATCCAGATATACCATGTTGTTATTTCTTCACGTTTAGTAATTTCTTACAAAAATGTAAATGTACATGTTTGATCTCTGGAACTTTGTGCATACACCAAATTTAACTTGCATAATAAAGACACTGCTTACATATGTATCGAAAAGGTGTAGCATAGATTTTACATTTAAGTTTAATGATGAACACTTTGAAGATAAGGCAACCATAGCTTTTCGACCTTGGATAGCTTATTGATTTTGGATAGAAGTGAATTTATTATTGTAATTTAGAATAACACCTAGGTAAGGAAATTGATCCACACATTCGACTTTACTTCCTTTGTAATACTATTTTTCATCATTATGTAATGTTCCACCTAAAAACTACAATTCTTTTTTCCGCATTTACAGTTAAATTCCATTTTGTAGAGTATTTAAAAGGGCTATAGAGAAGAGTCTGCAGGCCTTGTAGAGATTCCGAAAATATAACCAAATCATCTGCGTACATTAACAGAAACAAACTTAACTCACAGAAGTCGTAATATGTTGCACCGTTTTCAAAATAGGACATTTCAAAATCATTGATAAAAAGTGAAAACAGTAATGGACATTGTTTTCAAAAAAGTTAGAGCATTTCCCATTAATTTAAACACAGGTCTTGACTGATTTATAAAGCGACTAAATAACAGACAACATTTTCCCTCAAATACCATGCATAGTCAACTTGCGCCATAAGCTTAACCTGTCGACAAAATCAAACGCTTTGCGAAAATCTACAAAACGACAATACAATCTTTTCCTAGATGACAATGATTTTGTTATAACAGTATGTAATGCAAATATAGCATATATCGTACTCACTTCCGTCTGTTAAAATATCATATTTTGTACAAACATCTAAAATACGTTTATTAAGTATAGAAGTAAAAAGTTTACTAAGACAGCTTATTAAACTGATGCCTCGAAAGTTATTAGAGTCATTACGTGTACCTTTTTTTATGAACAGAAATAATAGTAGCAGATGACCAATTTGCAGGAAAACACTCGGCTTCTAAAATATTGTTAAACAACATACACAAATTGGCAAGGAGTAATTCTTCACAGTTAATAAAGCATTCATTTAACAAACCATCCAGTCCATGCGCTTGGCGCATTTCAAATTTCGAATAGCAGGTCTTACTTCATGGAAAAGGATCGGTGCTCATCATACACAATATCTTTATCAATGAAAATGTTGTCCTGTTGAATTGAGTCATCATCGTTTTGTACATTTGACACATTTTTAAAATGAACATATAGTTGCTCGCCTGTCAATAATGGCGACTTACCTTTTTTCTTAGCAAACTTTCTGTAAAAATACCTAGGATTGTGTTTCCTCATATGTTCCAGCATGTCACCTGCCGTACTTAAGTATTGCCTCTTAGACTTTGCTTCCATTTTTTATATTCCTTTTTCTTACTAATAAAAACAGCATGAATAGTATGATTTTTGTTACTATTAAAACTATGCAGTGCATCCAAATACTGTTTACGCAATTTTTTGTACATGATCATTAAACCAGGGTTTATTATCTCTACTGGCAACAGTAACATTTACATTAACAGGGGGCGTGGCTTTGGTCATACGAATATCGGGTGGTTTCTTTAGAAAGAAGGGTTCCATAATACCTTGCAACCTTGAATGAAAGCATTTCTGCATAATAGCATAAAAAAAATGAAATAAACAAAAACTCGCTAAGAGATGCCCTTATACATATTACAGGTAGATGTATACAGTTACTATATCCTCTTATCACCAAGCAACAGTAAAGGTGAAGATCGCTCGTTTAGAACGGGAAATATTGTCTAATTATAAAGAGTGTTTGTGCTTTACAAAGTATATAGGAGTACAGACAAGACAAGGTTGTGTTCCCTATAATTATGCATTGCACCTGAGTTAAAATCTGTTCCTACCTGAGCTTTGTGTAAACAGCAGTACTACGATTACGTATTGACCTAATTTCCTAATCACATTATATAAAGTTTTGGCTCTATTCGTTCGTGGTAACGTGGATATTTACTGTCTATATACAAAAAATACAGCAAGTAAATATGGCGGACGTGACAGATAAGGAGGCTACACGCTCCGAGAGCAATATGGAGGATTCAAGAGGGGAAGACAGAGAAACAAACAGAGAGAACAGAGAAGAAAATGGCGATACTGAACATGGACGAGTGTTAGGTAAAGAAGGTCCTGATGAAGATGGTGGTGACAGATATCAGACTGAACAACATTCCACAGAATGGCGGGGCGCCATGGAGACAGGTGTATCACCGTTTGAGTTTATGAATAAATTCATGGAGAGGATAGAAGGAATGGACGAAAAAGATTTACAAAAACTTTACAGAGATCGAGAAGAAATGAGGAAGAAATGGCAGGAGGCACGGGATGAAGGTAGTGTTGACGAATTCTGGAAAAATTGGGCGGAAGATGGAGGTTCACGGCCTCATTTTAACTATGGTTTTGGACCACCACCGGAAGTAATGCAAAAATGGATAAGGTTACAACAGGAAGGGAAAAGTCGGCGTGAAATATTCCGTGAAATGGTTGGAGAAAGAATGCGTCATGGTGAGAGATTCAGTGAACATGGAAGGGTCAAAGAAAGATGGAGAGCTAGGGACGGTGATGAAATCCGGGGAGGACAGGACGATGGAAGCTGGGGAGGTCGAGCAGATGGAAGCCGGGGAGGTCGAGGCGAAGAAGGAAGGGGAGGTCAAGGCGAAGGAGGACGAGGAGGTCGGGGTGAAGGAGTATGGGAAGGTCGAGGCGAAGGAGGACGGGAAGGTCAAGGCGAAGGGGGATGGGGAGGTCGAGGCGAAGGAGGATTTGGCGGTCGAGGCGAAGGAGGATGGGGAGGTCGAGGCGAAAGAGGATGGGGATGTCGAGACGAAGGAGGATTTGGAGGTCGAGGCGAAGGAGGATGGAGAGGGAGGGGTAGAGGATGGCGAGGACGAGGATGGAATATGCTCAACTATGGCGTAGACCCCGACAGGAGTTATTTGTTCGAACAGTTCAACTTTTAGAAAAAGGTGGGGGGTTTTGGAACATAAATTTCTTTGTACAATTTCATAATCTCATTTCATCCATGCATTTATGACACTTAGTTTCGGAACAGCGAAAGATATTTTTAAATAATTCCGTTCATTGTGCGAAGACGAAATCATATTGTGGGATTATCATTCACCGTAATCGCATTTGTGGAGTGTCAGTGCTCGTGCACTAGAAATTAACGAAGTCGGTAGTTGACAATATCGGAGATACTGGACAGTGGTGATTGTGGGACTTTCACTTATACGTGTTTTCAAGAACATATCAGAAATGTTGCATTGAAAATGTCAGAAATTATGATGGTTTTTTTAATACTACATTTGAAAACCACTTTGTCATTTTATTTATGTTTTAACCACATGTTTCACGAAATATAGGTCACCACGCTAGTGCATCTATGACACCGCTATATTAATGTTTCGTGTAAGCGAGGTGGGATATACGTTACGTAGATGAACAGTAAAGTTAATGCCATACAACGATATAATTTTTATAAATACTAATGATTCTTGTAGGACATTTGAAGTGTCAATTTTGTATTTTTTCAAATTTGATATGAACACGCAATTCAGTCTAACAGGCTAAGAAAACCGTTATGTGTAATCTAGCGATATACTTCAGTGACCTTGTTAATATGAAACGCTTGCCTTCCAGTTAGATGTAATTCCAGATTATATATACCTTCTTGCGGTAAATTCTGTTCATATATCCGAATAAGTCATTTCGGATATTTCTTTTTTCAAAAACAAAAAAAAGTGCACATTAATGAGATTCATGTACATTACTCTGTAGTCGGTACCACTCCTCCTTTATATCGGGCAATGTATACTGTAGATCTATGACCATAAGGCCGCACGTATAGGGTGTACGGTTCCTGTGATGTAAATAATACGGAGGGCTGATTAACACTTCTAAGCTGGGACAGTAATGATTAGCGCCAGTTTTGATCGTGTAAATAGATAATACTCCACGGTTTGGAAATCATACATATCATTTAGTACCGACAGCGTACTTTTGATTATCCTTATTGAAATTATTGAACAAGTAGCTGTATTGTGTTTTATGCTACAAAATGCAATAAGCAGATCGTGTACGCATGAATAAAGGATATATGGTACCTTATTCTGACATTCATCTCATTTGCTTAATCATTTCTTATTAAGAAATAACTTTTCAATATGATTAACAAATTGGAATATGTTTTATCAATTTAAGATAATTCTGAAAAGTGCTCAAAATCATATGGATTATTACAAATACTGGAACAATCTTCAGTCAGTAAATCATGTCACAAAAATGTTTGAAGGGAGATAGCTCTTACGCAAATCGCCTGAATAATCTGTATCTTTACGTATGCTTATAGTTATACAGTGAGCATAGCAGTTATTGTCAATTTAGTTTATTGTTTGGAAATATTTGACTCTGACAATGATAGTCTAAAAAACAGAGAATGTCATTTTTAGTTATATAATTTGTGTTTATTCCCAAAAGATATTCTTCAAACAAGAGAGTGTCATTTTTAGTTCTATAATTTGTGTTAACTCCTCAAACTAATCCACATTCCGAATTAATTATCAGTTTCCCTTTAATTACGATAGAACATGTACAGGTAGCTAGAGGACCGTAAGAGAATCACCCCTTTAATTACGATAGAACATGTACAGGTACCTAGGGGACCGTCAGAGAATCACCCCTTTAATTACGATAGAATATGTACAGGTAGCTAGGGGATCGTAAGAGAATCACCCCTTTAATTACGATAGAACATGTACAGGTAGCTAGGGGATCGTAAGAGAATCACCTCTTTTATTACGATAGAACATGGACAGGTAGCTAGGGGATCGTAAGAGAACCACCCCTTTAATTACGTTAGAACATGTACAGGGAGTTAGGGGACCGTAAGATAATCACCCCTTTAATTACGGCAGAACATGGACAGGTAGCTAGGGGACTGTAAGAGAATCACCCCGTTAATTACGATAGAATGTGTACAGGTAGCTAGATGACCGTAAGAGAATCACCTCTTTTATTACGATAGACCATGAACAGGTACCTAGGCGACCGTAAGAGAATCGCCCCTTTAATTACGACAGAACATGTACAGGTAGCTAGGGGACCGTAAGAGAATCACCCCTTTTATTACGATAGAACATGAACAGGTACCTAGGGGACCGTAAGAGAATCACCCCTTTAATTACGATAGAACATGTACAGGTACCTAGGGGACCGTAAGAGAATCACCCCTTTTATTACGATAGAACATGTACAGGTAGCTAGGGGACCGTCAGAGAATCACCCCTTTAATTACGATAGAACATGAACAGGTAGCTAGGGGACTGTAAGAGAATCACCCCTTTAATTACGATAGAACATGTACAGGTACCTAGGGGACCGTAAGAGAATCACAAAGATACGGATATCGTTAGTGTAACCTGGTAAGTTGATGGCTGAAAAATATAGCGAATCGAATATCCTTCGAACATCGTAATGTGTGTTTTTGACATTCTTCCTTGTCTCGCTATTTTCAATGGTTTTAACTTATAATATTTACATTTGCATGGCATTGTCACTATATAGCCTCTTTGAAAGCTGTGTCGTTGATGGGACTTTAATTACCATGCATCACGAGACACAATTCTTAGCGTATTAATACAACACTGACCGGAACTACAATATCCAATATAAATAAACACGACGGCTGCTGAAATATCGCTGGGCATTGTGAGATTTGACAATGTCATTGTAAATTTATGTGCAAAATAAAAAATAAAATAAAAAACACTTTTATTACAACGAAAACAAGACCAAGGTCTGCAATATCGTACAAAATGCACATCGGTTGAAATCACCAATGCCGGCAATGGAAACAATTTTAACGCTCATGCAATTTATCAGAAATATCGTCTGTTACACTGCACTGATCAACAGGGGTTCGTTACAAATGTCTGAAATACACATATTCTATAGACCTACTGACACATATGTTACAGACCTACTGATATGAGTCACAGCACACATAAACATTTCAGACATTTGTAACGAACCTGTGCTCCGTCGCAAGATCACTCACTTCAAACGCTATCAGTTTCACGCGTCTCGCATCCACGGTTCCTCAGTTTCTGACGACATGTCAAATAACGAGGCTGTTATAGAATCTACCGACTGTTGTCAGGTTCCCATACAATCAACAAATAAATTCACGCCTGGATTTTTCACAAATGAGCAAAGAGAAAAGTTCGAATTAACTTCCAAAAATAACTCCCTCGTGGAGGGCAAGGTCGGATTTACGGTGTTCACTGTATTTGTCCATGCGCGAAATTTGTTCCGGGGAAAAATCGAAACAATTTCAAATCTAACTTTCAGCTCAGAGTTCTATTGATAAACTTTAATCCCCCTATAGACATATCATACGCAATTGTATTGATACGGAATTGTGGAATAAAATTGAGGCTTTTGTTAAAATTTCAAAGTGCTACTTTGTTTGGCAATCAGCACGCGACAATACGCTGTTCAAACTATTGAACAAAATTGTGTGGACTGTCGATAAGACGGGCATTTTTAATTTTAAATATAAATTATAAGTGAAAAAAGAACATAAGAGGCAGAGAAAACGTAAATATAAGCATTGAACTGGTTTTGTATGGTATTTACGATCTATTTGAATGACATAGTTTTGCAAGCAAACAAATCATAATGCACTAGCGCGAATTATGTTGTTTGCTTGCAAACCTGTGTCATTCAAATAGATCATAAATACCGTTCAAAAACAGTTCAATGCTTAACTATTTCCCCGATGCAATTTTGTATTCAAAAAGTATCTGTTAATCTTCAAAGTTCAGTGGGTTTTAAAGTAAAACGTATGTTAATCATTTGGCGGTATACGTCTGGCATAACTCAGATGATAAACAGAGCATTGCGTTGTCCTCGGGTGATACACCAAAGTTTTGTATACATTGTAATCACACTTATGTAACATAAAGTACATAGCTATGTTAACTAGTTCCTCGCCACCTAGTTTGTATACATAAATATGGATCACAAAAACCAAACAACACATATCTGATAAGGAAGATGTCTTTGTGGTGGTGATTCGTGTCTGCTCGCTTGGGTCCTTGTTATTTGTTTATACCCATGATGAGATCACTTCACAATTGTGCACTCCATATCATACACAAAGCGCAATACACCATTCCCCACTCCGCTAAGCACACTTGTTCCCCGGGATATGGAATGTAACAAGGTCTCGCCTGATGGCCCCCCGATCGTCCGACCCGATAACTACTCTGAAGTGACCACCTCCCAATCTATGTATTGTACCTGTCGATAGAACCCCAATGTACTGTACAATATGTAACAAGCCCGCGTTAGTCGTTAAAACAAGGACCCCTCGTCGTCCTATCTACGATGGCCCTCGACACCCGTCACACGACTGTAGCGTGTGTAAATCTCTATACTGTAATAAATACAGACCTGGGTAAGGAGACCTACCACAACGTGCCCCCTTTTTAAAGGTAAGGATATCTTGTTGCATTTTTACATATTTTTTTCACAGTTTTCGAAAGGAAAAATGGGGGTAAATATCTACAAACGTGAACCCTAATAATTCTCTTTGACTGATAATTTGCCTGATGGACGTGGATGAGAGTGTTCAACGCATCCATGCATCAAACTATAACGAGTCGAACGACCAGTGCTGAAAGAGCTGATACATGTATATTCTTCATCCATGGTTTAAGTTATTTTCTAATTATTAAGTGCTGCTTATTTCCAAATGCCTTCTCCGCTAAGCAGAATGTATTGTTAGCTGCAAATTAGTTTTGTTCGATTTAGGCGATACTTATTTTTTTCTGCATTACATGCACTTAAAAAAATGAATACTGACAATCCCTATTATTTTGGTTTTCAGACGTATTTTTCTAAATAATTCCCTCTTTTATAATATCCACAACATCGGAGATTTTCGGAACACCTATTGTATAGCTCTGCGGATACCAGACAGGGGGTGAACCGACTATCTGGTCACTCCATATATAACTAGTGTACTGTCAGGATCATTTCTATGATGAAGATACATTAAAACTCACATTTCCCGTCTGTCTATAGATTCTGTAAAACCTGGAGTTAATTTTCAGCCCATGTCCCACTTTGTCTATTGTTATTTTTCATCATAAACTGGTTGACTATTTATGAATAGTACCTGCAGGTATATTGACTCAATATAACTCCGTATGGGTAAAATCGACCTTCTTTTACATACGACAAAAGAAATTTCGTTTTAATATGATTTATATATGGGATATAACATTTTCGTTATTTTTGAACAAAAATCACGTGATATTGTAGTGCGGAAAAAATATGCTGACTTTTTACATAATAAACAAAATAGGGATGATAATGGAAAAGGAAACATTAGTTATTAACCCTGGTTTTATTTTACTCAAACACTAAGATAATATATATTTATATTTACAAAATTCTTAATGTTCATTTATAAAACCAATACAATCATTTTGGAATGCACATAATCCATAATACACAAACAGAAAATGAAAATTTCATTATTCAGTCAAAAATTGGTATAATTATTTAGATTCGTAATATTGAAGTAAAATCGTTCTTTAAAATAAATATAGACACGAATAAAATAATTAATTGACTAAATAGAAATAAACATCCTTATGCAAAGTAAAAAATCGTCTATGGTTGTACCTGGTCTTTGCATTTATTTTTTGTTTTTGTATAAATGTCGACATAAACACAGGTCTAGGCTGCAAGTGTTTGTTATTTTGAATTTTTGACCTCTTGTTACACACACAAGTGTGTCAAGAGTGTAATAAAGAATCTGAATCTGGTAATCGTATCTGTTGTAAAAGAACTGATAAGAACATATGTGAAGGCGATACTTATCCTTTTGTGAGTATCATTGTGAGCAAATCCATACCTAATGATTTCCTATAAGTGTACCACAGACCAGACATAACTTTCCGAGGGCGATTACCACCGACACGACCTGATTCGGTCTAGACAGGAAGTCATGTTAATATAAGTGTGGTCGCGTAGGCTATTATGTGTGTTGTTTTACGACAAGAAAACCTTGCAGCTATTTCTGTGGCGCTAATACACCCCCGCAAAGTACTGGTGTACATCATTGTCATTGGATTTGTACACTTAAGTGGAGTCTTGATGCTCGAATCACGAAGTTCATTATATAGACTTGGGTAGTTGGTCATGAAGGTATTCCCATTCTATATTTCATGACGGAAGACGAAACCTTAGATATACTTTTGTAATTATCCAATGATAAATACTAATGTATAAGACGAAATAAGAAAGACAGTTATGTAACATTTACGTCATGTGTCATTGGTATCTCTATAAGAACTCGTTACAAGTTAAAGAAATATTGAATCAATTAATAGTCATCTGTAAAGACATGACACGGACACATGCACTGTACCATACGGTATGTGGAAAAAAAAACCCAAAAATGTCTATATGTTACCGTATCTTGTTCCTTAAATAAACATTTTTGTTTGTTTGCTTCTGATAAGATAAAATAACAGATGAAGTTAGAATCTGCTGGTAGATCGTAAGGGGAAGGCAGGTACATTTCCTAAAAGGTAAATCACGTTGGGTATATGCTTTGTTATCAACAATCAGCGTTACTACTCATATTTAATCATTAGTATAAATGAAGTTAAAACAACATTAATTAAACGGTCAAATACCAAATTTACCTTTTTGAAATATGAGGATATTGTTTATGCTTGTTGGACGGCATGATTTACATTGAGCAGATTATAATAATTCTTAACATCTCACGCTACCTCAATGGGTACAACTTTGACAATTTTTCGGTGGTATTTATAATTCCAGATCTTCTATCTGGAATGTTTCTTGAATCTTGACAAAGACTGCCGATGGTGGATCATTTTTGGAAAAAGTTTTGATTCAAAGTAATTTATTTTTCAAAATAGAGCGCTAAACTTCCAATAAGATTTCGTCCGTGTTTTGGCCATGATTAGTACCCAAATTGGTACACCACATCACAGGCTATGACACTAGTTGATATGCAAATTGCATCTAAATAAATAGCTTTTATGAATACCATACTAAACTTCAATTGTATATTTACACTTGTATATTATCCGGTTATAAGGACCAGAAATCAACATTTAAACATACTTATGATTAACCCCTTCAAAATCCTCCAACATTTTGTGGAAGTACGTCGTTTTTCTGGTTTCTGACGTGTTTACTCTGAAGTCATTCTGTCCTCTTTAAATGTCGCTGAAAACAAAACTATTAGGTGGAAATGCTGATAAATATTTCTATTTATATACCATCGGAGGAAAATACAGAAATTTAAAAGCACTATTCGAACCATTTTCTGACTATGAACCAATTGGAGTAGCGTGAAGTTAAGTGTTTTAATAAAGCATTAATCATACATGGACAACGGATATCAGACTTTAGTGCAGGATACGAAAATGGTATATATACAACATGATCGCTGTCTGTTTAGTTAGTGATGTCCATGTTATATGGACCAGCTCACAGTAATATTAATGATTAATATACAGATATATAATAAACTTTATGACATTCTTATACAAAAGCTAATATATCTGTGATCATCAATTGATTTAGTCATAATTGACCACAATTACTCGCATCAGACACTATCATTGTGTTTCAGGCAATAAGAAACAACAACAACATGCACTCTTTAAAACAATGCAAGTGTTGAAGGGTGGCTTAATTATCAGAGCTGACAAATCCTATGTGGTTACAGGTAATCGTCATCCTGTAGGAATATATATACCTAGCAGAGATCAGGCTTCCTTTTCTGGTTGCAATTCATATGTTTTGTAGTTTGAAAAAATGATAATCTACAAATCATAATTAATTAGTTTGGAAATTCGTTTTCAATATTTAAGGAGTAAACATGTTATTTCATACTAAATAGTGTTGCTTTAAGCATTCGGTGGTGTTTTTTTGTAATTTCAATGGAGAATAAGAATTTATTTATTCTGACTTGTTTTGGTTGAGAGCAATTAAAAAGGTTTTAATTGCAAACGAAACTAATTTTTGTATTTCAAAAACAGTAAATATTTAGGCTGTCTTGCCCAGTCACGTGTAATTGTTAATGGTTAAACAAATATATAGATATTACTAGTTATTGAAAAATTGGCTAAATTAGGTTTAATTGGTTAAAATGGTTAAATTGGTTGAATTAAGAATATAAATAGGAAAATACTGACAAAAAGTACGAACAACGATATTTTAATTGCAATTCTGTCTGTTCACAAGAAAAGTTCTAGGCAATAAATACGAGTTGCCTCTCTTATATCTGCTTTAAAAGTGTTAACTTACGAATAAATACATACGATTGTTAGATATAACCTGTGTTTAGAGTATGTACATAGTTTTGTCAAGGATGTTGAATTGAGAGTTTTGTACAGAATATTACGACACAAGTAGACGTTACAATATTAAGGTAACATACCAAGCTCTCCTGTCTATAGACATTATAAAACAACTTTTGTTTTTATTTTCTATTCATTTCCAAGATCGGTACTACTACTAAGACAGTTTAAAATGTTGCAACAGGTCATACGCCATAATTGCAGAGAGAGGCATCATACGATACAAATCCATAATATCTCAGAGATACTTTTGTAAATAAGGGGTATCCGGGAACTGTAATCGGTATGGGTTTACCCTGCAATGTCAATACAGTTGAGTTCCGGGTAGAACAAGATAACAACTTGGTCCACACTTCCTGAATGTTTATCTTCTATTTGTTTATTTACCTGTCGTATATGTAAGCAAGGACGCGGTAGGTAGACAGTTATTAGAGAAAGTTTCACTTTCAGTAAAATCGATAATGTCCGAGTAAAACATAACTTCTCTAGTACTTTTTCGGTTGATAAAGATATAGCATTAAGCATTCACATTGTCTTATCAACCTGATAAAAATAGCACATCGAAACAAAACGATAAATTGCTCACTTATGAACTGTTGAAAAGGAAAGCATGTAATTTTGACAAATGATCTGAAAAGCAATAAAAATAGCTAAGTCCTTTAAAATGATATCTATGTAAGGGAAAGTGCAGCTCTGTAGTTAAGTGATTACTGATCCTTATACATCCTTAATGATGCACTAGTAAAATGACACGGGGAAAAGAAACGCTGAAGGACAATGACTACATCGGAATAGGAATGGTTTCCATGTTTGCGTGTCTGTTGATGTCGACACTGGTGTGTACGTGTGTGCTTTATCTTTCTCACTTCTGACGTGAGTGTCATCGAGAACCACCTACCACGTGTTTATCCATCATGATTTACACACTGTTTATCGCAATTTTCTACCCCAACATAGTCATAAAGTCCGTACACGGACCAACCCTCCTTAATCAAACGTTTCCTACCGTCGCTCATTAACTGTTCAGGCAGGAGTGGGGGGGCTAGACCCCGGGCAGGTCGGTATGTGGAGTGGAACAAGCAGGGCGGGAGTCGGTCAATATTGTCACATCTGTGTTCACGTAGTATTTACCTTTGTGGCCAGCAGACGATAACTAGAATGCTAAGAGACTCTTCAACGGTGTTAAAAGCGAAATTTACAATTCACAATATTTTGACTCTTGACAGGTTTCTGATGCTTAATATAGTATGTGGTTGGTTTGTTATTGACGGTAGAGGTGTGGAATAAGCTGACTGTTGATAGACTACATTTACAACAGGCTGGGATTTTTGTTTTGTTTTTGATTTTCAAAATGTTTTCAAATATTTCAAATTCTGGAATTAATGTTATTGATATATCAGTGGGAAAAGAAAAGTTCATTTCGTTCGATCGTAGCCAAGTAAAGACATCATTGATAGTTGTATAGATTATTTTAATACCGAGATACAAATATTTAAAATTCCACAATATAGATGTTTTGCGCCGAGGGAGGTCTACTATTCCAAAACAAAATATAGGCGACCTGACAGAACTCAGGACTGAAGAGCTAACGTGATCACCTATATGTCAGATTAACTTTCTTTGTCATCAACTTATTTGATCTTAGCGGCACTTAATAACGTCAACATAAGGGGTTCTTTATTTTTCAAAGCAACACAAGTCAAGGTTAAAACAGTAGATTTGAAACAAAAAAATACATCTGTTCTGTCAATTTGATATTTCCTTCACTTATTAAAATCAATATGTATGCTAGGGGATTTGTAACATAAAAGGCTGTCGTAACAAATTCTACGGTTTATAGGAGAAATATTCATATCTTGTTGGTGTCTTCTATAGACAACTTACTGGAACAGCGACAGTAAAAAGAACTTACTTGCAGTTTCTTATTTTTTCAATGTTTTGTATACACTGTGTAACAATTTACCCTGAGCTGCGATAAATGTTCGTATTAATATGAAATAGAGGCCAGGGTTATAGAAACCTTACTGAAATGTAACGTCTCAGGATTTGACTGGAGACATGCTAGGTGTCATATGTACTGCAAGTAACACTTTTACTTCGGTTACCTGGTTTTGTCTCCGGGTTGTTTTTGTCATGTTAATTATCTTGTCTGCCTTTGTTCTGACTTTTTCACAGTTAATGTAGTTTTCTGTATCGACCTTAAGTCCCTATGTCTTTCTTTGGTGTTGACGCGGGCTATTTTCTTATTTAATTTGAGTTCGATTACTCGTAACGAATAAAATTACTGTGACGTATTAAAACCTTCTTTATTTGCATTATTTAAAGCTTGAATTGTCTAAGATAATACAAATATCTAATGACTTGGACCACACAAGTTTTGAGTTTATTCTTTACATGGTATAACGTTTTATTAAGACAGTGCTAAACACTGGATACCATTGACCCATTCAGTACATAAGTTGTACTGTGTGTATTAAATTCCGAAAAAAAACCAAAGATCAAATGAAAAGTAAGACGAAACATTCTCTAATAGATACACACAGACACATTATCATGCGCTTGTTTATAGGACGTTGCAATGAACTACGGCGCGTGTACACACATTACGTGGTTTGCATTATCGTGACATGTAGTGTGGTTTCTGTATTTCCTCTACTTCATTGACATTTAACAGGAGCAGGACATTATTAACGGAGATGGTCCAATCACGATGATGTTAGACGTATACCAATACATCTGGACAATCGTTAGTGTAAACAATTCCGTCAAGAATGTATCTTATCACAGGAATGTCTGAATTCTCGACGGTTTTGATTGGTCAATTTGACCACCAATACAGTAAAAACTAAATCCGTTTAATTCACGACAGCGAATTTAATTTATGTAACAATTATATTTTGGGATTTTTCAGTAAAGTGTCACTACCATGGTGAGGTCAAGCTAAGTCTTATAAGCAGATGAACAATGATGGAATATGTTTGATATGCAGCCGAATTATTTTATGACAAATTCTGATAAACAGTCGATGATCTATACCATTGAAATCGATGATTTTGTCTTTTATGAGTCCATGAACTCTCCAGGTTCATACTCTCGTGAAGGAACTTATTCAATTCGTGTTAATTGTTCGAAGAAACTCTTGTTTGAACTATGAAGAAAATAAACTGAAAACAAATCAATGACTACTAACTAGTTATGCAGGGTGTCAAAAAGACGATAAACAATTATTTCGTTTCTTTTTCCGCATCAAAACACATTATCTGATAACAAATAAAACAAAACAAAATCAAAACCGACCTTGAAGGTCAACTCGCCAACATCTAAGTCGTAATGTACCTAACGGTCACTGGTCATTACACAGGCATACCATGTTGTTGTAGTGGACACTAGTGGACACTGTTTGTGTCTTTAAAACTAGACAATAAACACCCTAGTAGAAATGGCATTGGCATTCACGCTATCGGGAATATTGCTTTAAAGCATCAGCATATATCAACACTTGATGTGGAAAACAACTACAGAAATTTAATCAACAATCTAACGATTGCCGTAAACATGTTTTGAAATAAGTGTGTGGCCGCTAAATTACCCTGGTTTTTTTCTAGATACTATTACCAGTTTGTTGTAATTATGGCTCTCTGAGATAATTGTGCTGGATCACATCCGTGTTATTGAATCCTGTCCATACATGTAGTAACAGAGGTAGACTGATTTATATCGTTGTAACTCCTTACTAAGTGACTAAGTCTTCTAAACATAACTGTCTATGCCGTGTCTGTATGACGTAACAGTACATACAAGTCCTTACAGTACATACATTAATATAACTATGTAGTTAGTTATGTAAGCTTCAATTAGTATTTTGGACCTACGTTAATTTGTTTCAATTAACACGTTATTACTAAAAACTCTGCAGATATTATTATTCAGCAATGGATGTGACGACCTTAGATTTAGTTGTTTCTCAAATTGTGATTGTGAGGATGTTCAAGTTTGATGGAGAAAAAACAATTCTTTTAGTTCTTCAAAATCCACGTTCATTCATTAAATTCCATTTTTGGTATTAGAATGTTCCAATACGAGTGTAACCCTGATTTTGAATACGAACGAGGCAGATACACGTCTTTATTATCATTAAGTGTGGAAAAGAATAATTAACTACATTCCATAGTTCTTTCCTTAAAACTAAAACCTTGTTTAAATCTAACATTGATTCCTTTAATAATAATATCACAAATACTGCAACAATTTTACACCAAAACATTTAAGATATTCCTTCCATGCTACGATATGTTACAATACGTTAAATGTTCTTAGGTCGATTTTTGCTCTTCATGAAAACAGAACGACTGAAACCGCTGATAAACTAGCGAGAAAAAAAATAAGGATTATTTTTACAATTTCAATGAATTAATCAGGATGTCACTGCGCTTTTTACGATAACTTCATGAAGCCTTTCCATCCCTGATGAGCTTATTACTGTATTACGTGACGTTTAATCGAAATTAGTTTCAATTTTGAAACGTTATGATTATTTTGAATATAAAGTTACGTCATTTAGCAACCCTGTCGTTATTTCATTGGAAACCTAGTTTTTTTTTTATTTAAGTAAAGTCAAAACAGACCAAGATTGCAAAGATCTAAGGACACTACAAACCTTATGTACATATATTCGTCAGCTGGCGAAATGGCGAAACAATAATCAACAAAACATATAGCGCATTTTATATACAATCACGGTTCCTCTCAAAAAACGCCGTTAATTGTTCTTCAAAATACCGCTTTACTATGGTTACTTGTATAGGGAATATTTCCCTTTTACTTTAAATCTAATTCCAATACACATCGTCGAAACAAAATATATTTCTGCCTTATATTAACATTATTGCTTAAAGTATAAGGCTATTGTTGAAACTTACAGCGTATATTTCTGATTTCTACTCCATAAGGAATAATGGTATATCAACGCCGGAGGAGGCAAAAACAAAACCAGGTAGAAACACATTGGGAAGATTTCGTTTAAATCGTCTCTGCTGTAATATTTGGCAGACATATAAAGTAGTTTTAGCAAAATATCCGTAAAATGACAGGGACGTTTTTGCTACTATTAAGACCACAGACAATAGATAAAAAAAAAAACATTACATAAAGTAAAATCAAAATCACACACAGAAATATGCATAATTTAATAAATATCAGCAGTCTGATACCATTCCTAGTTTATCTAAACCTTCAAGTTTAGTGCACAATATTTCGTTATATTATTATATTAGTCATTCCAGTTCAAATCAGGGGTATTAATTTGTCGGCGATTCCGGAACGGTTTTTACATTTATCGGGAATCCCAGGAGTGAGGAATAGTGTTGTGTACCACTCCTCTTTATTTCATTTGGCATTTAATCTTCACTTAGATTTCATGACGTATTTTGATTTTCCAATTGACCGGTTACATGTCAACCTCAAATAAAACCACTACTTCACAATGTCATGTTGCTATAGATAGATAATATCCGGGGTCATTCTACAATCTGGCCAAATCAGTCAACACAATGGGTTTAGTTCTGTATAATACGGCTCCATGTGACGTCACTGACCGTTCATTTCATGTTAAATCAGTTACTATCTATATTGTAAGTTCACTGTCAATTAATTAAATGGTCAAATGTTTTCAAATGTCATTGGTCATTCTGACGTACCGTGCCCGTAAGAAAACCTAACAATCACAATTAGGTAAGAAGCAATATGTGTATTAGAATTGTCCAGAAGCAAAGTTCAGGTTATAAAGGTACCGGAACATTCAACGCAATCATATCGCAGTTCTGAGAAAGTTTCCTGTATTTTCGATTATATTAAATGAAGTTCCGGTTAGGCATTGATAAGTCTTTTGTTTCTGTGGCCGCCCACACTAAACATTCAGTGGTAATTGAATGGGTATCTGTATGATATAATCTCGTAACAAATCATTAATGCACAATTTTCTTAACGGCTATGTGTATATGGTTTGTCATATTTATGCGTGCTTGAACTACCCATTGTAAGTGCATTTGAATACCTTGCATACACTGTTACGTCAACAATAAATGATCTTTCCCTGAACATGGTTCATAAGAAGCCGAAATACTGGGGAGCAGTCTTCATATATTCTATCTATAGTTATTGAATTGAGACCTAATTTTCAAAGTTTTGCTGTAGGGATGATGTTAACTTACCTTAAGGATATAGTTAAGATCATTGTCACTATGTTACATATGTACAGCATTTCTAGGAACATTTCCTACTTGCCAGATTTCCCCATTTTATTTTGCTGGAGTATTGACGTAAATTTGCCTACACGTTATTACTAAGATTAACGTCACTGTGCTGTGTTATTAAGATTAATGTCACTGTGTTGTGTTACTAATATTAACGTCACTGTGTTGTGTTACTAAGATTATTGTCACTGTGTTGTGTTACTAAGATAACGTCACTGTGTTGTGTTACTAAGATAAACGTCACTGTGTTGTGTTACTAAGATCAACGTCACTGTGCTGTGTTACTAAGATTAACGTCACTGTGCTGTGTTACTAAAATTAATGTCACTGTGTTGTGTTACTAAGATTAACGTCACTGTGTTGTGTTACTAAGATAAACGTCACTGTGTTGTGTTACTAATATTAATGTCACTGTGTTGTGTTGCTAAGATTAATGTTACTGTATTGTGTTACTAAGATAAACGTCACTGTGTTGTGGTACTAAGGTTAACGTCGCTGTGTTGTGTTACCAAGATTAACGTCACTGTGTTTTGTTACCAAGATTAACGTCACTGTGTTGTGTTACAAAGATTAACGTCACTGTGTTTTGTTACCAAGATTAACGTCGCTGTGTTGTGTTACCAAGATTAACGTCACTGTGTTTTGTTACCAAGATAAATGTCACTGTGATGTGTTACAAAGATTAACGTCGCTGTGTTTTGTTACCAAGATTAATGTCACTGTGTTGTATTACTAAGATTAACGTCACTGTGTTGTGTTACAAAGATTAACGTCGCTGTGTTGTGTTACTAAGATTAACGTCACTGTGTTGTGAAGTCAATTTTGTAAGGTCAATTGTGTGGTAAAGCACGATGTCACAAAATAAAACAGAAATCTTTTACCTGATTCATTCATAATTTAACTGGTTTTTGGATCATTTGGAAAATCATAGTTTTGTAACAGACCCAAAACACTAACTTAAGTTAAGCGATTTTTCTTTATCAATCGTTTCTAGAAATCAAACTGGTTTCATTATACTATTAGTCTCATTTTTATTATTATACTATTAGCCTTATTCTTATTTTTATACTACTAGTCTCATTCTTATTATTTTAGACCGTCATTAATCACGGAATCACGACGGACTCCGACAATAGAGTAAACATTTTATAATACTCCATGTTATGGAGCTTTCGGGGTAAAATACTCCTCCGGTGCACCATTCTTTTGTCCATATTACGTCACAATGTCTGCACGGTCAATGCCTATGTCAATCTGGCAACGGTTAGTAACCTCATCCATGGTTTAAACATTTACCAAAATGTCAAGCTTGATCAAAACATCAATATGGCGTGTTGACATGCAACGTCTTATTTGTAGGTCACTGATTAGAGGTTATAGGAAAAGACGTTATGATAACCAAACATCATACCGTCTTAAATGGCACGTATTTCATGTCGGTCACTGACTTATTGGCCATTTGCAGGAAGAGAGGTCATGGTACATTACCAGCATCAGTATGTCGTATGACATGCTAGTTATTATTTATCGTTCACTTTCCCTTTTGCAAAAGTAACGTTAAACTTTTTTTGTGGCAGTGACCTGAGATATTATGACGAAAGCGAGATGGAAACGGTCAGTTGTTTATCCTTACTTTAGAGATGGAAACGGTCAGTTGTTTATCCTTACTTTAGGGGTATTCGCCACATCGGTCAAATCTTCGCTTGTGTATGGACTTAACGAATTAAGCGGAAACCACAAAATGTCCTTTGGGCTTGGTATTTATATATTTCTTTTAAACTTAATATTTGCTTTACTGCTTACATATATAACACTATATATAAAACAAGAACATATGACCAAGTACAAGGCATTGTTCGCAATTTTCCATATATTTAGTTGGTAGACTAGGAATTAGGTGTCAAAGGTAAATTAAACATTTGGTAACTTTAGATAATTTGATCTCATTCATTATTAACTATTGCAAGCAAACGTTATGAATCACAGAATTAGTAATCCATGGTAAAATGAAACGACGTATACTTGCAAGCGATTGACTCAAATCATTACTTGTCTGACATAATTATCCGACATCGTCCAAATCACAACAGGTTTCAAACAAACTATAGTACAATGACAATAGTATGCACAAAAATCTATCATAGAAACACGCCAGCAGCAGGCGTAGCAGAACAAACCCTACCGTAAAAGCAGCAGGCGTAACAGAACAAACCCTACAGTAAAAGCAGCTCGCGAAGCAGAACAAACCCTACAGTAAAAGCAGCTCACGAAACAGAACAAACCCTACAGTAAAAGCAGCTCTCGTAGCAGAACAAACCCTACAGTAAAAGCAGCTCGCGTAAAAGAACAAACCCTACAGTAAAAGCAGCTCGCGAAGCAGAACAAACCCTACAGTAAAAGCAGCTCTCGTAGCAGAACAAACCCTACAGTAAAAGCAGCTCGCGTACCAGAACAAACCCTACAGTAAAAGCAACAGGCGCAACAGAACAAACCCCACAGTAAAAGCAGCTCGCGTAGCAGAACAAACCCTACAGTAAAAGCAGCTCACGTAACAGAACAAACCCTACAGTAAAAGCAGTAGGCGTAACAGAACAAACCCTACAGTAAAAGCACCAGGCGTAACAGAACAACCCCTACAGTAAAAGCACCAGGCGTAACAGAACAACCCCTACAGTAAAAGCACCAGGCGTAACAGAACAACCCCTACAGTAAAAGCAGCTCGCGTAGCAGAACAAACCCCACAGTAAAAGCAGCTCACGTAACAGAACAAACCCTACAGTAAAAGCAGTAGGCGTAACAGAACAAACCCTACAGTAAAAGCAGCTCGCGTAGCAGAACAAACCCTACAGTAAAAGCAGCTCACGTAACAGAACAAACCCTACAGTAAAAGCAGCTCGCGTAACAGAACAAACCCTACAGTAAAAGCAACAGGCGTAACAGAACAAACCCTACAGTAAAAGTAACAGACGCACGGCAGCAACATCAACTGCAACAAAAATCGTACGAACACTTCTGCCTAAGATATACGACAAACGATATACGATATACGATATACGTAAGAATTGCCGCAGACATTTGATAATAACAACTCTCTCATAAACTCAACATTAGAAAAGCATTTAAAAAACCCCCGTAAAACCAACACCAATAACTAAGCGAAAACAAGACATCATCTATATCAATAACACGAAGGAAACATCAACTGTAACAAGAACACGAAGGAAACATCAACTGTAACAAGAACACTAAGGAGACATCAACTGTAACAAGGACACGAAGGAAACATCAACTGTAACAAGGACACGAAGGAAACATCAACTGTAACAAGAACACGAGGAAAACATCAACTGTAACAAGAACACGAGGAAAACATCAACTGTAACAGGAACACGAGGGAAACATCAACTGTAACAAGAACACGAAGGAAACATCAACTGTAACCAGAACACGAAGGAAACACCAACTGTAACAAGAACACGAAGGAAACATCAACTGTAACAGGAACACGAAGGAAACATCAACTGTAACACAAGAATACGAAGGAAACATCAACTGTAACAGGAACACGAGGGAAACATCAACTGTAACAAGAACACGAAGGAAACATCAACTGTAACCAGAACACGAAGGAAACACCAACTGTAACAAGAACACGAAGGAAACATCAACTGTAACAGGAACACGAAGGAAACATCAACTGTAACACAAGAATACGAAGGGAACATCAACTGTAACAAGAACACGAGGGAAACATCAACTGTAACAAGAACACGAAGGAAAAATCAACTGTAACCAGAACACGAAGGAAACATCAACTGTAACACAAGAACATGAGGAAACATCAACTGTAACAAGAACACGAGGGAAACATCAACTGTAACAGGAACACGAGGGAAACATCAACTGTAACAAGAACACGAAGGAAACATCAACTGTAACCAGAACACGAAGGAAACACCAACTGTAACAAGAACACGAAGGAAACATCAACTGTAACAGGAACACGAAGGAAACATCAACTGTAACACAAGAATACGAAGGGAACATCAACTGTAACAGGAACACGAGGGAAACATCAACTGTAACAAGAAAACGAAGGAAACATCAACTGTAACACAAGAATACGAAGGGAACATCAACTGTAACAGAAACACGAAGGAAACATCAACTGTAACACAAGAATACGAAGGAAACATCAACTGTAACAGGAACACGAAGGGAACATCAACTGTAACACAAGAATACGAAGGAAACATCAACTGTAACAGGAACACGAAGGGAACATCAACTGTAACAGAAACACGAAGGAAACATCAACTGTAACACAAGAACATGAAGAAACATCAACTGTAACAAGAACACGAAGGAAACATCAACTGTAACACAATAACACGAAGGAAACATCAACTGTAACACAAGAACACCAGGGAAAGATCAACTGTAACAAGAACACGAAGGAAACATCAACTGTAACAAGAACACGAAGAAAAATCAACTGTAAGCAGAACACGAAGGAAACATCAACTGTAACACAAGAATACGAGGGAACATAACCTGTAACACAAGAACACGAAGGAAACATAACCTGTAACACAAGAACACGAAGGAAACATCAACTGTAACAAGAACACGAGGAAAACATCAACTGTAACAAGAACACGAAGGAAACATCAACTGTAACACAAGAATACGAGGGAAACATCAACTGTAACAAGAACACGAAGGAAACATTAACTGTTACACAAGAACACGAGGGAAACATCAACTGTAACACAAGAACACGAGGGAAACATCAACTGTAAAACAAGAACACGAAGGAACCATCAACATGCTACACAGCAATTACCAAAAGCTACATAAACATGAAACAAACGTCTATACCCTATGACAACATCAGGACAACGATCACAGACATTACTACAGCAGCATAGATTCAATATTATCAACTATTGCAACGAAGATAACAATAAATAAAAAACGGCAATGACATACAAAACAAAACAAATACACAAAACGAGGGATGAAGTGTTTATCAAAATAGCAAGTGCAACTGGCCTATATCCGGGTACACTTAGTACTGCCTGTAGGCAGAGAATATTGATTTGGGATGTTGTATGTGTATGTCTTTAATATGTTCCCTAAGTGTCAAAGTTGATTTCTAAACGCAACAGTGTATCAACATGTTGACAGTGAATAAAGTATCGCAAAGTGACGAAGAACATTTTTAGAAAGACGCAATATCAATATGTAGAAGTGAATAAAAAAATAAGCTTATTCATATTAAGTTCTAATTGTAAGAGTTATAAAAGCATTGCATTGTGCGTGTGTTTATAGTATTGAACAGATTCCAAACATACCTACATCCTACAAAATCAAATATCTTATAGAAACAAATTAGGGGTTCTTGTTCGATGGATTAGGCTATAGTAAGTGACTATTAGACACTTCATGAGTCGTAAACATGTCGATGTATAGCCTACAGTGGGTGGACTTAATGACAAGCTACAGAGGTCACATAGCCGAGCGTACGTGACAATATTGTGATAATGTCTTATACTAAATATCAACTACCGCGAGTGGCTCACCTCACTGGGTACATGTCCTCAGGCACGTGTGAACTAGATAGGAATGACCACCTGGAACCTGTTATATCATGTATAATTAGTGTAATAAGTATACCCATTTCATTCTTTCAAATTATTATCCAATATATTCAAAATAAATATGTTAGTTCAGTAATTGAAATTTTAAGAAAAAACTAAAACTATAAATAAAGTTTACAACCATGTCAACATATGAGGACAACATCAGACCACAGTCCTCAGGAGACACCAAACACTTTGAATTTGAAGAAAGAAAAAACATCGGTAAAACGCAAATTTATTTAATATAAAAAAGTGTTGGTCGTTTTTGACGGTGTAAAAAATGTAATTTCTACACAGAAAGTTAGCTGAGCATTACACTCGATGGTTCAAACAGCATAAGCTATGTCAAATTTTGGTATTGACATTTCAAGCATTTGTGAAAAAAATGTTAGGTTGGTAGTGTATTTTGTCTGATGGAGATAATTCATAAAGCATCGGAATGGTTGAGTACTAACTGTAGTAACTATATAAGTGACGTTTTGTCTCAACGGGTCACCATACCCCAACAGTGGCACTTTTAGACCCTGTCACTGTGTGGTCCACATTCCAAACCCCATTTTCAATATAGGAGCTGTAAAAGGGGTAATATTGGTCCCTAAAGTGCGACTTCTTTCCTCTAGCAACTATATTAAGATTTCTTTCTTTCAATATCGAACTTTTTAAACAAACATCACCTGAAGAAGTGAACCTAATAATAGTTTGTTTTGTTTAGGAATTAGGTCGTGTGGTCAGTTTGGTAAGGTCAGCAGTACCAGAGTCCAGTAGAATGACCACCACTGAAAAACGTGTTTCGCCTCACGTGGGATGAGATCCCCAGATAAACCCAATGATAAACTGGACATCTGCTCTGATGTTAAACCCGAACAGGCGGGTTTTCCTTGTTTAAAATTAAAGTTTGTTGACAAAAATGAACATGCCATGTTTATATTATTATGCTGTGAATACTCCGTAAAATGGTTTAAAACTATCTAAGATCAGATTCAACACATTATTGACCTTATCAAAGACTGCTATTATGATGCGTTTCAGACATACCAAAATAGTTGCTTCAATAAAAAAAAGATAAAAAAAAGTGAAAAACAGGAGCAGTTATGTAAAAAAGGCATTTTGTAAGAATGAACAATGGAATGACTTAGATTGAAGGTTTATTTAGACATCATTATTGATTACATCTGTGATGCGTATGTTATTTAAGAAGAAAAAATATGGTATTTAAAAGATAACAACTTTTCTTTGAGGATGGATATCATGAGATATTCAATATTTGTTTCAGTATTTATTGCGAAACGGGTGAGTCCACTTAGTGTGCGTGGTTATCATGGGATGATTATAAAGAAGGCTGTCTTTGTATTAATTGGGCTTTCAAATTTACAACTCACATTAGTCTGCATTAGGTACAAGAGCACCTGCCCTTGTGACACAGAAATTAAAAAGCAAACACTGTCACGATTTGAACTTAAGTCGTACAAGGTGTACATTAAAGTTTCTAGAAACAAATAGTTGGATGTTATAAACATTATAAACATTCTTAAAAAATAACGTGCCTCTTCTTTTCCCTTTGTTTTTGTTTTAAGTACTTCTACAGCAGAATTACACTCAATAAAAGCTATTAATGTTAAAGTTACGTAGACAAATTATCATAACAGTCGAAATCAAATGAGTGTCTCATACCATCCCCTGACACTCCCATTCAAACAGCGTGCCAGTAACACTGTTACTTTTGTCCATATCATGTCATTTAGCTATACATTACATCATATTAATGAAAAAATATCTACTTGAACTATCCGAAAGTATTTTTCAGAGAGACTGTATGACGCAATTTCCAAATGAAATGTTCTTCCACCTAAATTTACTGTTTTCTTAAAGCAAATAAATAGTGAGCTAATATTGTGACAACAAAGCGAATAGATTCAGTTTGTGTTTCATTCGCAAACAAAATTAATTGAAGAAAATTTATGTATATATAGTTGTGAAGGAAAAAAAAGTATTGCTTTTCTGCTGTGGAGTTAACTACAAAGTACAATACAGATGGTAACGTTTGAGCTTTGTAACAAGGTAGCCATTTGTTTATGAGCTTCTTTGGTATCAATATAGTTTGTCGGTCTAAGGACATGCCTCTTCTCTTATACAGTTATTTACTTAAGTTCATAAGACATTGTAAGCGTTTCTATATAGAGCCTGCATTGACCAGGCCGGACCACTTACTCAGGTCGCTATTTGTAAAACTCTTACCATTCTTATTAATAGTATTGATTCAGGGCTCAAGTAGCTACAAATAGATGTTCAAGTACTTCTGGCTCATTCATGTTTTCGATATGTTGTTGATGATTTAGATATTTATATAGCATTTCAATTTGCGTGTTTCAGACGATAACAACGGTAGAGGTCAATACAGACCCAACTCGATGATCCAGGGCTTCGATACAGAGCAGGACACCTGTCCTCAGTGTTCATCAGACCCAATCAGGCTCTAAGGGTTTAAAATAGTAGACCAAATACCAGACAGGTGCTTCACTAAATAGGGTACAGTATCTATTTAACTTGCAATGAAAACTTCAACTGAACATAATCTTAGTCGAAAGACCGAGGACAAGAGTAACCCTTCTACTAAGAGAATTCATAAAAATAAAAGTAGAAAAAGAAAATTCTCGAGTGAAAAACGTTCCGATATGTGTGATATCCCCTCAGTAAGAAGTAAGCTTGGCCTCTCAAGTCCGTCAAAAAACGAAGTAATGCTGTGTGATTATTCTCCACCTAAGGCATTGACAGACACACACAATGGTATTGAGACCAGATATGTCAATAAGCTAACCTTGCCTCCCATAAAACTTAGTTCAACGGAAAATCACAGTGTTAACCTACACAGACGGGATCCGTGCCTCCTCTGTGACGTCACGAACAGTTCTAAGTGTTTCCGGAATGCAGCTGACAAAAGTTATCGATTAACCAATAACGACCGAGGTGTATTGGGGAGTACGGGCCGCCAGCCTATAAAAGCCGAGAACAGCTCGATAAGCGGTAGACTTACCGATACTGCCGACTACGATACACCTACGACAACCTTTACCACAGGTTACCTGTTACCTCCGTTGATAATGTCATCTTTAAAACTCGACAACAGACACGACATGGCCGCAAACGATCATGTCCGGCACCATCTTAAACGACAGGAACAGTGGATACACACAGAGCGTCTTAAGAACTGGAGACGAACAAATGGAAACAAGATTTCCGGGAGACATGCTTACCAACACAGTTCATCGTCAGGACAAAAATCCGACGTAAACAGTGGAAACTCTGCTGACAGTCTTCATACACAGTCTTCCTCATTGTCAGATCCTCATCACCCGGTCGTGGAGGAAATGGACGAAGAACAAAGACAGGCAATTGACAAATGCATGCGATGGATGGAACATCTTCCAAAGAAATTTTCCGGTATGCACATAATTGTTCCGGCGCCAGAACATACGGACCAGTCTTGAGTGTTATGTTAAGCCAATGACCAGGGACTAACCTTAAACAAACTGCGCCGGAGAACATTCCCGCACAGATTCTAGGCCTAATTTGGTGCTGAAAAACGTTTTTTCTGGAAGTGACAGAGCGAGGACTAGGCTGATTTGTGTGTTAGGACGATCCCGTGACTAAACACCGTGGTATTATTACAGCTACGTGTGTCTACACCACTTCCTAAACCGAGCTGTATTCTTTGCTGTAATATGCGAATTGTACATGTGTCCATACACAAATGGTACACTGCCTATGTCTAACTGCAGATCATGTATCGTGAAAACAGAAGATGCACGTGTTTGCATGTGCACGTAACACTTCCATAAACGAAACAATTGGGACAACTACGAAACTGCATGCTTACGTTAATTGTAAATACGTCTTAGAGAGGATTTTGGGGACGAGTTGTGGAACTATTTATGCGTACCACTATGTGTTCATAACATTTCTCATTATAACATTCCGCTGCCAATAACCGTGACTCCTGTATAGAAAGGACTAACCATGTGGTGTGTTCCGCACGTGCCAAGCCAGGTTATCTACGACAGAGGAGAACTGCTATAATTAACAGTCTTCTGACAGTATTTATATATGCATATGACGTTTGCATACCTAAAATATAAAAAAGAAAATCAGGATTTGCCGTAAAAAAAATATGATTCCTTTTTATCAGAAATCGATTTAAGCTTTAGTCGAAATAAATGTATATTTTCGCTATTTTTGAACCTCATTTTGACAGAAATTAAATCTTCGTAAAGAAGCATAACATTTTTTATTCGAAATACGTCTGAAATTAAATAATACTTAAGTTCTACCAAAACTGTTTTTGATATTATGACTACTGTGATAATATTTTTTTTTAATTTATACAACATTCCATTGTCATTCATCAATCATCGGTATGTGCTATTTATCTGTGATATACAAAGGTACTGTGATATGTTACATGTTTAAACTATTATTGTTGTATATTAAAATAATCTTGACCATATCTATTGTTGTTCGTGTCTATATCTTAACGCTGTGTGCCTCACTAGATCTGTGTCCTCGATAGTAAATTTGGTCAAAACAAGTCACCAGTAATCTAACCAGTGTATCAACCAAGTTCTAATTGAACAAAGCTAATTGTTAAATGTCAGTCAATACACTAATGACCATATATATTATATATTATTATTGTTTGAATAGTTCTAACTTAAAATTTGCTATGGACGAAACAGATACAAAACAGAAAATAACATAACTATTGTCATGTGACATTACATGATGTTACGACGAGTATTTCAATATAGTACTAAAAATATGAAACTATCTTCATTTAAAAATATGTATTATACCGAGTGCTGCAAGTCTGTACTCAAAATATGTAATATTACTATCCTTATACGGAGTACTGCAAGTCTGTACTCAAAATATGTAATATTGCTATCCTTATACGGAGTACAGTAAGTGTTTCCTGCCCACAAAGTCACAAACATTTGGTGGTAAAACTCCAGCCTGTCGAAGCTACAGAGGATATTGTATTCATCTAAATGTATTTATGAAAGGAAATAGTGCCCTAGAAAACTGACTTCCTGCTATTTAAATAATGTATATGGATGTTTTAACAATTAAACCTTTCAATTAAATTATGAAAACAAAATCTAGTGATCCTTATGATGAACTCGTTACGAAGTCAAGTTTTCCGTTTATCGCTGATCGCGACGTAGTTTTGTGGGTCCGTGTCTCAGCTCTACCTTATTTCGAGGTAAGCTAAAGGACAACGCTGAATTTAGCAAAGAGAATACACTGGTGTGAATTATCTATATTCTAGATTTTGTTCCTTCTGTTTGGGAGTGAATCGATTTGTAAATGTATAAACATTAAATAGTTTCTAAGTTTACAAACATAACGATGAGCAAAAGACATATCCATTTAAATACCATTTTTTTATTAGGGAATGTCCAGAACACCACTTTAATGCCAATTACTCTGTATATTTTCTTACTTTACACCCCTTGTTTTGTAGTTACCTTGCACTAAATCGTAAAAGAACCCTTTGAGTAACAAACTAGAATATTACCTAAGGGGAATCTTGAAAAGTCTGAATAATTCTCTACATGTGTCGGCGTTAATTACGCCATCATAAAAAACCACTATTAAAGTTAAATGTTATCTATATATAGTTTAGTCTTTGGATGAGTGTATGTAGGTGTATTACCTTACAGGAATCTACAATTAAATTTACCTGTTTGGAAAGCCCAGTGGTATACCGTAGTGTTTCCTATACCTGTGATTAACCCTTAGCGGCCGTCTGTTGGTAAACAAACAGAAGCTCACACTGTGTCGCCACGGTCGATCGGTCAGAGCTAAGGCGTTTAGGTCTATGTGTGTCGGGGTGTCGCGTAAGGTGCTAACTGTTTCCATGACTCTATTGATTGTCGGGAATTTATACCCGAACATCAACACATGGAAAATACGTGACAAACACACAAATAAAACTATCTACTTTAAAATAAAAAAAAGAGGACAAAAACACCAATAAACCTAGATATCGACCAACATAAACCTACATATCGATCGTTTGAACGCTGAAGCGAGGAAACATATTAATCTTCATAGAGATGAAAACAAAACATTAAAGCTTCATACAGTCATATATCTCACCGAGCAGTCTAACATTGATCATGGCTACACATTTCCGTGTGCACAGCATGGTAATTCTTTCCTTCGATTGCAAAATCAATGCTCTAAGATGAATTGTTTACCTTGAAAGCGAGATCCCATAGGAACTGAAATAAAAAAAAGTTTCTAAAAGGCCAGTGTCGAGTTTCACATTTCAAATTCGAGGAGAAATATTTATGCTTTGTTGTATTTAAAATATAATGAGTCAGTTTTTATTTGGGATAGTTTTATGTTCTCATTGCTATATCGCATTTAGATAAATTGTTCTTCATGTACATTAGAAGAACGAAATATATACCACAGCGTCAACACACGTAGCCGTTATGATACCTCTCGACGCAAATAGACACAGAATGGTGCTGGCTGCACCTGTCATAATTTCTTTTGCCAAAATTAAGGACGCTATGTCTGTCAGTTACACACCTCTTTGTTAACGGTAGGCACTCAAGTCTAAGACTCAGTAATAGTATCAGTAATGAGGTCATGATGAAGACTAAAATGCCTTCTTTATAGACTGTAGCTGTAGAAAAAAGTAGAAAATTACCGTCCGCGAATTAATTGGTTGATAGGATATAAACAGATATTATACAGCTACTTAGAATAGGCTCTGTAGTAGCAAATTACATGTCAGTTCCATAAGCTGGAGAGACAGGTATAACTTCGACAGTGATAAACGAATAACGTAGTAATAAAAGTAAATTTCAAATTACATGGCTGTTAGATTAAAAGAAAAATGACAATGTGTCAAAAACCCACACATCAAAACACTCAATATCGATAAAACCACGGCAACATAATGACCAAAAGTAAGATTTATAAAGTGATATTTGGAAAATTAATGAATTTAATTATGACAAAATTAAGAAAAGCTCCATCTACTGTTAATTGATTCCTCCAACATAGGCCTCACATTCCAGATAAACGGTTTTGATACCAAAGCAGTTGACAGTATGTGTTCCTTTTTCCAATTTATCAGAAATTTGTGTCTCTCGTAATACAAGCAATCAACCTTGTTTTCGAGTATGACCTGGTATGTGTTTCCACATACTAGTATACTTACCTGTAATTGATTGATGATAAAACTCTACTCAATACAATGATATATATAGGTTTTGGTATACCATATAAGTCAGGTTTGAAGTGATCTACTCACATATCACCAGGTGAAAGCTAGGTTCCACAAACAACCACATATTTTTGTCTAGGTTAAGGCTTCCTTATTGCTACTCAAAATGTGAAGTATTCCCAACATTTATGATAATACCTCAAATATAAACTAGGTAAGTTAAATATCGAAAGTATCACGTCGTGGGAATATGTTATAAGGACGGNGGGGGTGGGGGGAATCAATTAACAGTAGATGAAGCTTTTCTTAATTTTGTCATAATTAAAATACATTTATTTTCCAAAAGGGGGAATCGGATCATGAACGTGTTTTGATAATCACAGTTCTCCTTGAGTTTTATTGATTAGTATTATATACAGATGTGTCATCCACAATTTACTTGCAAACCAAATGATTTCACCTATGACTTCAAATCAATACGGCTGATCTTTACTTTATGCAGAAGTGGCAGCCCTGTCTTTTATAGATTTTTTTTTAAATGCTTGTAACATAAATATTGCCTCCGAATACACTATAGTCGATTTGTTTGGTCTTTTTCAAACAAAATATGCCTTGTAGATTCTCAAAGGGATTATTTAAAAAAAAAACATCATAAATGCCTGCTAGAATATATCAAAGCCGGTGCATTCGGAGTATAAAGTACATATCTGACACAGGGAGGCGTTGTAAAGGCAAAGTGGCAGCAATGTCGACGGAACTTTTTGTCGTTGTTAGGTAACCGCTCGTGTCGTGTGATCGACACATAATTAGAGCTATATATGTCGAGTGTTACACGGTACATTAGGGCCAGACCAGCCTTGGACCGGATACAAATCACTGGTACACCTGTCCACGCACTCACACACGCTTTCAACAACTAATTGGCTTAATTACAGTGATTACCTACGTAAACACCAATTGTAGCGGAGAGACAAGAGACAAGTTATAAAGTAATTTTCATTTCAAACTGTTCGTTTGTCATTTATCCAAGTAACTGTAAATCTTTGTATTATATATGCTTCGTGAAGATTTACCTTAATTGGTCGTACTCGTTTCGTGATTAGAGGTAACTGAAGGCCATGACAGTGTACTAAAGGTTTAGACAAAAGTGAGCGTGCTTTGGCGAGGTTGAACTAGACGCCTGGTAGTTTGGTGTGGTACCGAGTTAAACTACCAGCCGTCTGTTCCCTTTTTACCGTGTCCTTTGTTCTGCAATTTTTCTTTATTCGTTTTAAGTAATGAAAATGTGTTTTTTTAATATTTGCTTATGTGCCTAATATCAAGTTCGATTTAATATTTTGTTCTTGTGATCGTTTCAGAATGAAATAATAAACATATGCCACAGCTCAATCACTCAAGGACTAATTCGAAATCAATGAAAGCACAATTAAAAACGAATATCGTGTCGATAACTAACCTTGATACATTCCGTGAATACTTTGTTAACTCCACTAATCTACCAATATGCCAGTAGTATCACGCTGAAGCAGGGCGGACAGCGACCATTTAACATATAAATGTAAATGTTAAGAAATTACAACTGTAGGAATATCGTTTAAATCTGCTTTCCCGTCAAAACTACAGGGTCAGATATGACGTAACAGAAATGCCTTGATCGTGTTAACTGTTAACGAAGGGTATTTGAGTGTGATAATGCTATTCTATGATACGGGCGTTACGTTCGTTATCCTATAATTACTTAGATTTGTCGCAAACAGACTAGCGTCTGTCGTTAAGCTGCTACATAACACTACCTGTACGATCTACCATTGATAAAGGCTCATTTTCACACGTTTAATGTCTTTATCAAACAACAATAATATCATGGCCTTTAAATGGATATACAATATAACATTCAATCCGACCAAATAGTCCACAGCAGCTCACTGCGATTCACACGCTTTAGCGCCATCTTCAAACATACAGCGCTACCTACCGCCGAATCTGCCCGTTGTGTCACCTGATTAGTTTGACGCCGGTTTTGTAGAGCCAGTGTACAGTGTGTGACGGTATATTGGTCTATATGTATGTGAAGCCCAGGCAGTAATGGGTTTATGGACTGTCCATTATATCAGAGACAATACACCATGCACATTTCACAATAGACCGACACGAAATTTGATCTGATGATGGTAGCAGATATAATTTGGTTTATTCAAACACATTATCTCATACTAAGTTAGGAGATTGAAATTAATTAGTGGTTATATATTTTTTTGTGAGTTTGACCAGAGACCAATAACGTACCAATACACACATATAGCTACGGCTATTCCAACTTGTCTGCACAAGGGTATATTAAGTACACTCTGCTTGACTGTCAGTTGATAATTATACCGCCTATTTAAATAAATCAATGATTTTGTTGAATGAAAATCTTTGTTCTGTCGATAGAACATCACAATTGAAATGTACGATATTAAATTACCGTTATGTAAACCTCACTATAATTTGAGTACAGTGACATACTTTGGTATCGATTTTTTTTAACTTTCGAGAAAATGAACAATATTTCCAACTAATTTTTACAATAATGTAATTCGCTATGCTTATACTTGCTGATTTTTCCCGTTTCATCAGTATACATAGCTGTGTAGGGATATCCCTTTTCTTTTAACTTTCAAATGGACGATTTCAAAATCCGAAGTGTCTTCTATTATGTTGCAACTTTTCACATGACGTCATTGTGACGTCATATTGTGCTATTTCAAGTTGATATCATGTTTGGTCAATTAAAGATTAACCACCGCGATTCTGATGTAATTTAAAATGATCTTCACAAAGTCAATAATGAGGAGAGTGAATTTGTGAAAAGGATAAAATCATCTACAAAAAGATTAACCTAAGACACTTACACACATGTGATTGTACCACACCGAAAATGAACGACACTGCACCATACAGCTGTTAAGTCCTTTAAGGACTCATCGATGCTGCCGAAGGCCGAAGGAAATCCAAATTAATCTGAACTACTGTTTAACAGAAGGGCGTAAGTAAATTCCTTTTATCATGCGAATTTCAACGTTAGAGGAGTATTGGTAAATTACAAATTAAAGATTACGAGTAAAGAGTATATTAAGAACTGCTCCACTACTCAAATAAGATGACTATAGCCATCAAGGTCACGGAAAACCTCGGGACTAAGAAATCCACCAACAGAGTCTACCACCTTGTGTCTTGAAAGATGAGAAAGCTAAAACTAAGACGCACAGATGGAACTGCGCCTTTAATTTGAGTAATACCTACAGCATGCCAAACAGGAATGACACTGCATCACACAGGTGTGCCGTCCTTCTAGGTCGCATCGGTGATCATCTCCATATTACCTCCATGTGTAGTTTGAATTGCTCGCATTGTGAACACACATAGCAGTCACTAGCCAACGTTTAGAAATCACTTTCCTGTGTTACCTGGTCTGTTTGAAATGGTCCATCGTCATGTCCCCCGTACTTTATTACAGACGTCGCCGCTCCTACTTTAACATATCCTTACACTCTTAGGGCTGTACTGCTACTTGGAATGGCTTTCCATCACCCTCATATGACTGATGAGAATTCATATCGTTAAGGGGTTTTTATGCATCTTTACTTCCGTTGAAACAGTGCTTTATTCCTCTTTGAATTTCAAACTGTTCAGTTCTTATCATTATCGATATAAATAGAAGGACAAAACAGCTGTATAGTGGAGTGTAATTCATCTTTGGCATGCTGCATCTATCATCACATTTCAGACATGCAGTCCCATGCGTATGTCTTAAGTTCATCTTATGACTCTATCCTATAACCTCATGAGACTACTGTATAATAGGACTGTTGTCTAATAGGACAGCCCCAGACCCTCATCATTTGTCCTACAACACTAGGTAATGGATACATTGCAGACTACCATTATATAAACTCGAAAACGTCTTACCCTACGTTATGTTCATCAAACGTTTGAATTTTATTATAACGGTTAGGCTGTCATAGATTTTGTGTTACCACGACGGGATGAAGAGGCCTAACTGGACAAGTGAATTCTACCGAATACTATCCTATACCTATAGATATGGTAATGGGATGTTGGGAAATTCTTTATATGAATCATCAGTGCAAAAAGGAGAACTGCAAATAACTCTTTGATCGAGGAAGAAGCAGCGGAAAGTATTAAGGCACATAGTGTTCCCCACAACTGCCGGGTAAGCCATAGGATATGTTATCTGGGTTCGGGAGACCATTCCAACAATATCACAGAGCTGCTGTGTATTGAAGGGCCGCTGTATTTGCACTGTCAACATTTTTGTATGAATTATATTTCCATAAGTATATCAGCGACAGGTGTATTTGTTAACGCGAATGCGCATGTCAGACAATTCAATATTGACAGTTCACGTAATACAACAGACACATGGTTCTTTCATTCCGTATTTGTTCGTACTGTGTGTTTTATAGTCACATACAGTGTACAAGTTGTATGCAAATACTGAATACTTGCATTTTGTAATCTTAGATGAGATATAAATCTAATCAAATTCGTTATAACGTGTCGTGTCATGGAAACATGTAAGGATGTGCTTTGTTGCTCGAGGACACACCTGTAATTATATCAACAAAAAAGATTATCTATATTTTCAACTTTGTCTTACGATATTCATGTCCATGTGTTCGGATTTTGGTAATCTACATTGGTTACATAATTAGCGTATATCAAATCTTTCCCTGATTGAAGGCATAAAACTTCAGCATTTACCTTAACTATCGGTACAAGGAGGAACTAATTTCATTCAACTTTTTTAGAATAGAAATCAAACATTTTTGTTTAATTATCAGTTTTCAGCCAAAATATAATATTCTATCTATCAAGGGTCGAAATATAACAGATGGAAGCAAGATATATTTTTAAAACAACATAGTATAGGCATAATCTGTGTTGAGAACGATAGTTTTTGTCTATGAAATGTATTGGATCGTTGTAGAGATGGAAGTCCAATGTTAACTGGTCCCTGGTGGAGATATGGACGTCCAATGTTAACTGGTCCTTGGTGGAGAGATGGACGTCCAATGTTAACTGCTCCCTGATTGAGAGATGGACGTCCAATGTTAACTGGTTCCTGGTGGAGAGATGGACGTCCAATGTTAACTGCTCCCTGATTGAGAGATGGACGTCCAATGTTAACTGGTCCCTGGTGGAGAGATGGACGTCCAATGTTAACTGGTCCCTGGTGGAGAGATGGAAGTCCAATGTTAACTGCTCCCTGATTGAGAGATGGACGTCCAATGTTAACTGGTCCCTGGTGGAGAGATGGACGTCCAATGTTAAGTGGTCCCTGACAGAGAGATGGATGTCCAATGTTAAATGGTCCCTGGTAGAGAGATGAACGTCGAATGTTAACTGGTCCCTGGTGGAGAGATGGACGCCCAATGTTAACTGGTCCCTGGCGGAGAGATGGACGTCCAATGTTTACTGCTCCCTGATTGAGAGAGGGACGTCCAATGTTAACTGGTTCCTGGTGGAGAGATGGACGACCAATGTTAACTAGTTCCTGATTGAGAGATGGACGGCCAATGTTAACTGCTCCATGATTGAGAGATGGACGTCCAATGTTAGCTGCTCCCTGATTGAGAGACGGACGTCCAATGTTAACTGGCCCCTGGTGGAGATATGGACGTCCAATGTTAACTGGTCCCTGATTGAGAGATGGAAGTCCAATGTTAACTGCTCCCTGATTGAGAGATGGACGTCCAATGTTAACTGCTCCATGATTGAGAGATGGACGTCCAATGTTAACTGGTCCCTGGTGGAAAGATGGACGACCAATGTTAACTGGTCCCTGGCGGAAAGATGGACGTCCCATGTTAACTAGTTCCTGATTGAGAGATGGACGTCCAATGTTAACTGGTCCCTGGTGGAAAGATGGACGTCCAATGTTAACTAGTTCCTGATTGAGAGATGGACGTCCAATGTTAACTGGTTCCTGGTGGAGATATGGACGTCCAACGTTAAATGGTCCCTGGTAGAGAGATGAACGTCGAATGTTAACTGGTCCCTGGTGGAGATATGGACGTCCAATGTTAACTGGTCCCTGGTAGAGAGATGGACGTCGAATGTTAACTGGTTCCTGGTGGAGAGATGCACGTCCAATGTTAACTGGTTCCTGGTGGAGAGATGGACGTCCAATGTTAGATGGTCCCTGGTAGAGAGATGGACGTCCAATGTTAACTGATCACTGGTAGAGATGGGCGTCAAATGTTAACTGGTCCCTGGTAGTGAGACGGACGTTCAATGTTAACTGTCCCTGGTAGAGAGATGGACGTCCTATGTTAACTGGTCCCTGGTAGAGAGATGGACGTCGAATGTTAAATGGTCCCTGGTAGAGAGATGGACGTCCAATGTTAAGTGGTCCCTGATAGAGAGATGGATGTCCAATGTTAAATGGTCCCTGGTAGAAAGATGAACGTCGAATGTTAACTGGTCCCTGGTGGAGAGATGGACGTCCAATGTTAACTGGTCCCTGGTGGAGAGATGGACGTAACACACATACAGGTGATTGCACCTTAAACATTTGGCAATATTTTACAAATCTTTTATCAGAACTTATTTTCGCTTTAAAAATATAAAAATACGTGATAAATAAAAAACAAAACAAAAAAACAACCAGGCTACGGGTGCGGTCGATCCTGTTTTATATCATTACATAGGTTACCGGTGGTTTTGTCGAGTCACTCTGACTTTGAGGTAGGCTCTACCAAAATAAACAGATATATAGTCCCCATTCCTCAGATATTTTTCTGAAGGTACGAAACAAACTACGTGGAAAGAGAGCCCCTATCTGACAGTAAAATGACCTTGTCTACAATACCGGAACAATGATATTCACGTACGTTATAAAGAATCACTTTAATGTTATAATTCATCTCCTTTCACATGCTGAACAATGTCTATTCGACAGTATTACAATAACAAATCCCTTAACCGATTTAAAGGTCTCAAGTAACACTAGCATACAATATCACTGTGACCAGGTATTACATAGGTACTCCGAACTTACCCGATGTTGTTAGTGTATTAACAAGATTACGTGTTATTACTCAGCACCTGTTCGAGACATTCATGTGTTATATAACTACTAAATATTACAATATTGGTAATGTTATCATACACGAATCGATTAGACAGATTTCTTGGCCTAGTTCTTATGGACTCAATATATGATGGCTTGGTATATAATTTCGAACGGTTGTTTTAGATTAATATTATATTAATATATAGGTGACAATAGTAATATAAACAAGAAAATCCCACTAATCCTGGATCGTTACGAACCGGTAGATGTAGGATAGGAAGTTCTTAAAAAGGTGAATGGGTCAAAGATGTAATAGCTACCATGTAGATGATATTAGTTCCATACCAGGCAACCGAACATTTGTTACAAAGGAAGATCGTCACATCAGGCAGAAGAACTTCACTATAGACACATCAGACAGAGATCGATGACAACCATGAACATCAACAAGAACTTGATCAAAGTGACAATCAACAGAGGAACGTGATCAAAGTCACAACCGACAGAGGAACTTCACTAAAAACACATCAGACAGAGGAACTTCACTTAAGACACATCAGGCAGAGGAACTTCACTAAAAACACATCAGACAGAGGAACTTCACTAAAGACACATCAGACAGAGATCGATGACAACCATGAACATCAACAAGAACTTGATCAAAGTCACAACCGACAGAGGAACTTGATCAAAGTCACAATCAACAGATGATCTTGATCAAATTCACAATCGACAAAGGAACTTCATCAAAGTCACAATCGACAGAGGAACTTGATCAATATCACAATCGACAGAGGAACTTCGCTAAAGACACATCAGACAGAGGAACTTCACTAAAGACACATCAGACAGAGATCGATGACAACCATGAACATCAACAAGAACTTGATCAAAGTCACAACCAACAGAGGAACTTGATCAAAGTCACAATCAACAGAGGATCTTGATCAAATTCACAATCGACAGAGGAACTTCATCAAAGTCACAATCGACAGAGGAACTTGATCAAAGTCACAATCGACAGAGGAACTTGATCAATATCACAATCGACAGAGGAACTTCGCTAAAGACACATCAGACAGAGGAACTTCACTAAAGACACATCAGACAGAGGAACTTCACTAAAGACACATCAGACAGAGGAACCTTACTAAAGACACATCAGGCAGAGGAACTTCACTAAAGACACATCAGACAGAGGAACTTCAGTATAGACACATCAGACAGAGATACTTCACTAAAGTCACATCAGGCAGAAGAACTTCACTATAGACACATCAGGCAGAGGAACTTCACTAAAAACACAACAGACAGAGGACCTTCACTAAAGACACAACAGGCAGCGGAACTTCACTAAAGACACATCAGACAGAGGAACTTCACTAAAAACACATCAGACAGAGGAACTTCACTAAAGACACATCAGACAGAGGAACTTCACTAAAGACACATCAGACTGAGGAACTTCACTATAGACACATCAGACAGAGGAACTTCACTAAAGTCACATCAGGCAGAAGAACTTCACTATAGACACATCAGGCAGAGGAACTTCACTTAAAACACAACAGACAGAGGAACTTCACTAAAGACACAACAGGCAGAGGAACTTCACTAAAGACACATCAGACTGAGGAACTTCACTAAAAACACATCAGACAGAGTAACTTCACTAAAAACACATCAGACAGAGGAACTTCACTTAAAACACAACAGACAGAGGAACTTCACTAAAGACACAACAGGCAGAGGAACTTCCCTAAAGACACATCAGACTGAGGAACTTCACTAAAGACACATCAGACTGAGGAACTTCACTAAAGTCACATCAGGCAGAAGAACTTCACTGTAGACACATCAGGCAGAGGAACTTCACTTAAAACACAACAGACAGAGGAACTTCACTAAAGACACAACAGGCAGAGGAACTTCCCTAAAGACACATCAGACTGAGGAACTTCACTAAAAACACATCAGACAGAGGAACTTAACTTAAGACACATCAGACAGAGGAACTTCACTAAAGACACATCAGACAGAGGAACTTCGCTAAAGACACATCAGGCAGAGGAACTTCACTAAAGACACAACAGACAGAGGAACTTCACTAAAGACACATCAGAATGAGGAACTTCACTAAAGACACATCAGAATGAGGAACTTCACTAAAGACACATCAGAATGAGGAACTTCACTAAAGACACATCAGAATGAGGAACTTCACTAAAGACACATCAGAATGAGGAACTTCACTAAGGACACATCAGACAGAGGAACTTCACTAAAGTCACATCAGGCAGAGGAACTTCACTAAAGACACAACAGACAGAGGAACTTCACTAAAGACACATCAGGCAGAGGAACTTCACTAAAGACACATCAGACAAAGGAACTTCTCTTAAGACACATTAGACACAGTGACTTCACTAAAAACACATCAGACAGAGAACTTCACTAAAGACACATCAGGCAGAGGAACTTCACCAAAGACACATCAGACTGAGGAACTTCACTAAAAACACATCAGCCAGAGGAACTTCACTAAAGACACATCAGACAAAGGAACTTCTCTTAAGACACATTAGACACAGTGACTTCACTAAAAACACATCAGACAGAGGAACCTTACTAAAGACACAATCGGCAGAGGAACTTCACTAAAGACACATCAGACTAAGGAACTTTACTAAAAACACATAAGACAGAGGAACTTCACTAAAGACACATCAGGCAGAGGAACTTCACTAAAGACACAACAGACAGAGGAACTTCACTAAAGACACATCAGACTAAGGAACTTTACTAAAAACACATAAGACAGAGGAACTTCACTAAAGACACATCAGACTAAGGAACTTCACTAAAAACACATCAGACAGAGGAGCTTCACTAAAGACACATCAGACTGAGGAACTTCACCAAAAACCCATCAGACAGAGGAACTTCACTAAAAACACATCAGACTGAGGAACTTCACTAAAGACACATCAGGCAGAGGAACTTCACCAAAGACACATCAGACTGAGGAACTTCACTAAAGTCACATCAGACAGAGGAACTTCACTAAAGACACATCAGACAGTGGAACTTCACTAAAAACACATCAGACAGAGGAGCATCACTAAAGACACATCAGACTGAGGAACTTCGCTAAAAACACATCAGACAGAGGAACTTCACTAAAAACACATCAGACAGAGTAACTTCACTAAAAACACATCAGACAGAGGAGCATCACTAAAGACACATCAGACTGAGGAACTTCACTAAAGTCACATCAGGCAGAGGAACTTCACTAAAGACACATCAGACAAAGGAACTTCACTAAAAACACATCAGACAGAGTAACTTCACTAAAAACACATCAGACAGAGGAGCATCACTAAAGACACATCAGACTGAGGAACTTCTCTAAAAACACATCAGACAGAGGAACTTCACTAAAGACACCTCAGACAGAGGAACTTCAATAAAGACACATCAGACAGAGGAACTTCACTAAAGACACCTCAGACAGAGGAACTTCAATAAAGACACATCAGACAGAGGAACTTCACTAACAACACATCAGACACAGGGACTTCACTAACAACACATCAGACACAGGGACTTCACTAAAGACATATCAGACATAGGGACTGACAGAGGAACTTAACTTAAGACACATCAGACAGAGGAACTTCACTATAGACACATCAGACAGAGGAACTTCACTAAAGACACGTCAGACAGAGGAACTTCACTAAAAACACATCAGACTGAGGAACTTCACTAAAGACACATCAGACAGAGGGACTTAACTAAAGATACATCAGTCAGGGGAACTTCACTAAAGACACAATCGACAGTGGAACTTCACTTAAGACACATCAGGCAGAGGAACTTCACTAAAGACACATCAGGCAGAGGAACTTCACTAAAGACACAACAGACAGAGGAACTTCACTAAAGACACATCAGACAAAGGAACTTCACTTAAGACACATTAGACACAGTGACTTCACTAAAAACACATCAGACAGAGGAACCTTACTAAAGACACATCAGACAGAGGAACCTTACTAAAGACACAATCGGCAGAGGAACTTCACTAACAACACATCAGACACAGGGACTTCACTAACAACACATCAGACACAGGGACTTCACTAAAGACATATCAGACATAGGGACTTCACTAAAGACATACCAGACACAGGCAGTTCTTCGAAGACACAATCGATAAAAAACATCATCAAAGATGCACTCCAGGGAGATACTTTATCAAAGTCACAACTAAGACACAATTGTAAATGGTGATGATGTAGCAAAAATATAACAAAAAATAGTACAGGAATTTAAAAATATGTCAACTGAAATCCATGTCAGGTGAGACTTGTTTTTATATATAAATATTTGAAGATGTCATTGATTCTGACACGGGTATGTTTGCAATTTGCAACGCGACACCTGGCTCGGGTTACTTTGAGAAGGTCTAATTGCACCCCATTATATCCCTCTGCGGGAGAATTTGCTACAATTATGACCAAAATTAAGTGTAGATATAAAGATAGTTCTATTCATGATCGAGAACTCCGGCCCATTTCTTTACATAGAAAATCGTCGTCGGAGAACATGTATTTGATATCTTGATTTTCATAAAAGAGCTATTGGTTTTCATTGATTTAACTTTTGTAGCCATTGAAGGTCAACGGTATTATCATGGATTTACATCAAATAGTGAACGAAATTAAGTACGAAAAAACCTGTCTTATGTAGACTTGCACCAAATTATGGTTACAAAGCAAATATTTAATGAGTGATTTCTGAAGTGATCTATGAAGTCCGCAGATAATTCATGGAAATGCAAACAAAATGGACATACAGTTTGTTTAAGTAAAAGTACAGCTCTATGTAATTGCAAGAACAATAGTATGTGCTTGTTACCGGATTTGTCTATCGAACAGGATTAAACGCAATCGGTTCCACGGCTTCAAGCGGTTTCAAGCAGACCGTAGTACCGATTACAAAACAGATTACATTGGCTATTGGAGGCTCAATGAGGCGTTCAACCCTATGTAAAATATATCTGTTACCAAAAGAATGTAAAACTTGTCACACATACTTAGATATAGGATTGAAGATGTCTCAACTTAAGCATAGCCTTAGTTTTAACAGTAAATATCTTACCCTCAGATATTTACTATTCACTGGCACCTTCCTTATATCAATTGAGTATGAACGTGTTCAGAAAAAGGGGATGACATAGATGTTACAAGGGAGTAGCATATATGTTACCAGGGTTGATACAGATGTTATTGGGGGTGGCATGGATGTTACTAGGAGTGGTACAGATGTTACCAGGGGTGAAACAAGTGTTCACAGGGTCGGTACAGATGTAACTGTAACCAGGGATTGCATAGATGTTACCAGAAGTGGCACAGATGTTATCGGGGGTGCCATAGATGTCACCAGGGATGGTACATATGTTACCGGGAGTGGGACAGATGTTACCAGGGTCCGGACAGATGTTCCCAGGGGTGGGACAGATGTTACCAGGGTCCGGACAGATGTTCCCAGGGGTGGGATAGATGTTACCAGGTGAGGTTCAAATGTTATAGGGGTGGCATAGGTGTTGCCAGGGGTGGTACAGTTGTTACCAGGGGAGGAACACATATTATCAGGGTCCGGACAATATTTTCAGGGGTGGTTCAAATGTTATAGGGGTGGGACAGATGTTACCAGGGGTGGGACAGATGTTACGAGGAGTGATACAAATATTATAGGGGTGGCATTGATGTTACCAGAGGTTGTAAAGATGTTACCAGGGGTAGAACAAATATTATCAGGGTCCGGACAGATGTTACCACGGGTGGTACATATGTTATATTTGTGGCATAGATGTCACCAGGGGTGGTACATATGTTAACAGGGGTGGTACAGGTGGTACCAGGGGTGAGAATGATGTTACCAGGGGTTAGACAGATGTTATATGGGAGGTATAGATGTTTCCAGGGGTGGTTCAGATGTTATAGGGGGTTGAACAGATGTTACCAGGGGTGGTGCAGATGTTATAGGGGATGGCAGAAATGTTACTAGGGGTGGTACAGATGTTATATGGGGTGGCATATATGTTACCAGGGGTGATACAGATGTTACCAGGGGTGGTTCAGATGTTATAGGGGGTGGCATAGATGTAACCAGGGTTTGTACAGATGTAAAAAGGGGTGGAACAAATAGTATTAGGGTTCGGGCAGATGTTACCAGGGGTGGAACAAATAGTATTAGGGTCCGGGCAGATGTTACCAGGGGGGGAAAAAATAGTATTAGGGTCCGGACAGTTGTTACCAGGGGTGGAACAAATAGTATTAGGGTCCGGGTAGATGTTACCAGGGGTGGAACAAATAGGAGTAGGGTCCGGGCAGATGTTACCAGGGGAGGAACAAATAGTATTAGGGTCCGGACAGATGTTACCAGAGGGGGAACAAATAGTATTAGGGTCCGGACAGATGTTACCAGGGGTGGAACAAATAGTAGTAGGGTCCGGGCAGATGTTACCAGGGGTGGAAAAAATAGTATTAGGGTCCGGACAGATGTTACCAGGGGTGGAACAAATAGTATTAGGGTCCGGGCAGACAGGTCTCGCCAGTTTCCTCCCAAATCTCATATTGTAAGATAAAAATAGATGTGTTAAGTGTTGTACAGCTAGGACGCCCGGTTAAGTGTGATCAGTATAAAATACATAAATCATCTAGACAGCTCACGTAAAAAGTCGGTCCGTTCATTATGTTATTAAGTGCCTGGAGAAAAGGGTATCAAACATGCACATACTTTTAAGAATTACTTGTACCTTATTTACTTAATCATTGGGTCAAAATCAAGGACAGACATTTCTGTACTATACCTCGTTAGCAAGGGAAGCAAATAAATTATTAAGTGAGACCAACAGGACAAGTTAATTGTCTGGACGTCAGTCGCCATCATACTTCCATGTATCGACCACCGACTTCTTGTTCGTGGGTGGATGTACCACAGTAACGGTTATACTACTTAGAAGAAATCGTAGGTACTAAAATAGCCGAACAATCGTTTACACGGAGAGTACAAAGTAGTGTGAACCAATTACAAAGTGTAACATAAGCCTGGTTTGTGATGCTAATACCTGTTATCAACATGAAGTGCTATCATATATTTCAACGCATTTTGCAAGCCCAGATTTATTATACAGAGCTGGACGCCTATAAAACGCAGCCTTTATATCTAAAATATATCCTTAGGTGATTATTTATCCACATTGATAGTTGTTATGTCAAAGGCTTATAATAACAGTTTTAACTGTGAGTATCTAAGTCTTTCAAAAATATATACCACTTACCGTGGACGTTCACTATGTTTATTAGCTGTGTTATATCACTTAACGTTCATAGCCTTAATTCAAATTTCATAAAATGCAAAAAACACGAGATATTTATTAAACGAAATCGTTGGTATTACGAGAGCATTCATTGTGGAAAGGAATAGATGCTGCTACTTATAATGTTTTTTTTTCTAATTATTTTCTTTTTTTAATTATACACACGATTCTCTTACGATATGTATCTAAAATGGTTAATACAAAAATGAAAATTGATAGATAGATAAATAATGAATAAATAAATAAAATAATAAATAAATAGTAAAAAAATGTTGTTAGCTGTTTTGTGTTTGAATTGAACCGTGTTTTATAGAGGTCAAGAGGTCAATATCGATTTTACAGGTTGGCTGTCAACATTGATTGATTCTCCCCTATACAAAAAATAGCTGCAATTTAAGTGTTTTGTCTTATAGTAGAACGGCGTCTTAATACGGATTCATTATTCATTGTCATGTCTCCTGCCTGATGACCTTGTGTGACCTTGAGTACCCCATATTTTAAGCATGTTTAGTTCACGTGCAGTACAGCTAAAGCTAGGTGGAATTTGACTGCCATATATTTTCACTTCTAACCCTTAATCTTACCCTAAATGTATTTATTACTGGTACCGTCAGGTCAAAACAGTTCTCGTGCAGTGCAGCTGTTTCTCACTACTAAATCTTACCCTGAATGTCGTCATTACTCGTAACGACATTAGGTGAAGATAGCAACTTACTTAATCCGTGAAAATAAACGAAAGTACGTGGTCCGGGATTCATGCTACACAAAATAAATAAAATGAATATACATCATTTGTTATAACGCCCTATTTAGTAAGAATACACCACTCTAAAGCGCTTTACATAACATCGATATGCAATTCATACAATCAATACAATTAGCATATACATTAATCAATACAATTTTGAGGAATTCGCAGGAGCTGCCTTATCAGGCGCTCACTACTCGCCCTATGCCACCTGGCTAATATCTCCCTATCCTTGTATGCCTGTTCGTGTGCTGCAGATGCGCATAGAATCAACTGTCTTGAAATCAATGATGTGCAAGTTCATAACAATGTTTGGTTTATTTTGCTTAACGTCCATTTTACAGCTAAGGTCATTTACGGACGTTCACCAGAGATATAATATACAGAAATGAAATTTCGGTTAATTGTTCGCAAGATCGAATTATCATGTCCCGATCTTATTCGTTCACAGTTATTGTAAATGTTATTTTTAAAACTAATATGATTAATACTGATTGCTTAACAAGGGGTTCAACAAACGTATTTCCTTATTAAATAATACATGTCTTCATGTTCAATTCTGATAGGTCCCTATATAGTTTTGCATTTTTGCTTATCGATAATTGTTTTAGAGAGAGATCCGGTCAGTATGTATCAGAAACATTATTCATATTAAAACTGCCACTAACATAACTAGCAAATTATTTGTCATCAGATTAGGGCTAATATACCAAAGACAGCTGAGCCTGTTCCTCAATTGTCTCCTTAGATTTGGGAATATTTTTTATTGAATGGACTGTATTTCTGTTTATATACCAAAAATGTATAAACCAACAGTGAAGCTATTTATTCACATGTTTTTTCATCAACCTGATAGTAAATAGAAACAACAAGGTCTAGATTCACATCCTCATAGAACGACCGCAATGCCGGGTCGGTATTGATTCCTCTTTAACTGGTTAATGACAAAACGAAAATTGCACAATAAAACATTACATTGCGGTGTATGAATAATTTATCTTTGATAATGGACACATAAAGTGTAGCGGTGGGTCACGAAGACACAACGGACACGTTAGGAAGGTCAATACAGTAACGAGACTGAAGAAATGGCACGTGACTGGGTGTCAGTTCAGCGTGGAACAACATCCTTTATTATTGCCTTTTAAGTAAGAAGGAGCATAGCAGGAATTGTAAACTCTGATGGGTAAACAAGTATGTCATTTATACACAAATACCAAAATGGAGAAATTCATTGTATGCATGTGTCCGATATTATCTCGGAGGTCCATAAATTGATCTTGGAGTAAGGAGTTAAGAGAAGGTGCAAATTTATGGACGTGAAAACATACGAAGTAACACAAAATAGGTCTCATTTAACGGTGCTTTACCAGCCTCAATAATACACTGAATAAAAATACACATCGATTTAGATTCGAACCCGATAACACGAACATACGAATGTATATATTTTTTCGAGGTTATGTTTTTTCATGTGAACTTTTAGATTCGTAACCATGGGGATATTGCTCAGTGTGTGCAGTTTATTCTAAAATATATTACAGATAAAAAAAATGTAAGCTAATTCAACGTTTTTATATTCAAATTTTCACCCCATTAGGTCACAGACAGTTTGCAATACATGAAAATACAACACCAAAGTACCCATAATCAATACAAAAGATAACAGTATGTGGTGGTTATGTCCCCTTCGATCTGGAGGAGGGCGCTATAAGCGGTTATTGTATTGTCGTGATTGTCCTGTAGCTACAGTCTTTAGTAGCTTAACAAAATGGTTGATCTTTGAAACATGTCATCTTCGTTAAATAAAATTTATTATCATGAATTACATATGATTTCAATAACATCAAAACAATTCTGTGTCAGAAGTCTTATTCACAAAGAGTGAATATGTTACCTCACTCGTATTATCTAATTTCAAAATTACTGGCATGAGGAAACAGTCGAAAGATAACGTCATGAACACAAAACATGAACTTGATATCCATGATAAAATCGGGTACAGAAAAGGACAGGTGTACCCTTTGCGTAACACTCATGTGGACGTCTCAATTACGTGTCCCGTTGAGTAGTCTACGGAAAATTTAACACGCATTTAAAGCTTATTTTTTATGGAACTGCTTATGCCCTTGGCGACTTTGTAGAACGTTAGCTAGACCTACCCGTTCAATCAATTCTAGAACAGTCAATAGTCCCAGCTCTCGTTAGTGGGGGAGTAATTATCTGTAATAGTTACACACAAAGCCTTATCAATAATTCATTTCCAAATGTGGCCTAACAATTATTTTAAGATGAAAAATGTCTTTTTGCGATATAAGAAATCTAGCGTCGTAAAATACGGTCAGCTATGGTAAAGAGTAAACGGTTAGCTGATGAATGATAGATGTGCTAGTTGCCCCACCCCTTCCTTTGGGGGAGATCGACCCCTGGAGAGTATCAACCGGCAAAGCTTTACGTAGGAAATCTGAGTTGTTTGATGAACTTGGTGTTCGGGGATAATGACTATTGATATTAGTATAAAGATACGGAGAATGTGATACCTGTAATTAAAACGGTAAGTGAATAGATCTATGTCGGAGTCAAACAATTCGAGGCGCGCATTACTGTGACCCACCCTACCGTACTATGTGACACATACAGTGTTATCTAGTCAGTTATCTTTTTAACAAAATGTTATTGGTATTCTTATAGCAACTAAATGTTTCTATGTGACGGCCCAATATCGACTATACAGTAAACCTTTATCATGTGATAGGTTAGTCTAGTTTGGTTTAAAAAGTAGTATATTTAATAATCATATATTAATGAAAATGTTGATATCAGTGTGGTTATATTTTACTTAAAGCAAAAACAATTTGACTGCTACAAAGTCATTGAAACGGGTCAATGCCTAAACGAAATATGTCACCGGAAGGACAACTGAAATCTGCAGTGGAGTTTTATGACGTTATAATAAGTCATATATGGACACGGCGTTAAGAAAATCGCCAAGGCAACCGAGCGACTTCCTCCGGGTACGCCCGCGTCTCTGTCACGGCCCGGATCGCTTATACTGGAGTTGCAAATCGTCCCTGTTATTCCTCCGCCGTATTTCGACATTACTCTAGGGATCTTTATATATAGTTAACACTCACTGCCAAGGTAAATATGCACACCAGCTCCGGGAGGATTATTAACGTTTGAAGATCTGTGTCAATATGTAAATAAGTATATCTTGTTGTATTATGTCGGGTGTAGGTTGTCACCTCTCATTCTATACAATGATCTTTTTCTCACCGAGAGAACGCCTCTTTGAGGATATGCACAATACGAGGTGGACAACGATGTCCCTTTTTTCTTTTATATGAAAACAAATGTCAGTCTTGATAAGCAAATGTTTACATTTAAAGACACATTAAAGAAGGTCATGTTAAAACACCCTTTCTTGTTTTAGTTGAGTAACTAGAATATTTACATGTGTCACCCTGATGTGTGACGTATGCTGTCAGGTTTGAGCACACATACTCAACGGTCACCTTCAATTTTCTTTTCAATTTGTGTATATTTCATACTTATTGCAAACAATCTGCATTTTATTTCAAAGAGCGGCGCTAATCTCGTTGTGTCCATTTATTTCCATTATCCTCGAACTTCATTTATTTGAAACTGGACTCAGGAAATATCCCCTTGACAATTGTTTAGTATGTGTAAAATAACACGTGGAGGCATGTGGTGAATATTGACTGTAATAATTTTCAACATTGCTAACTTTCTTTTAATAAAAATAATTCGAGTCATAAGTCTAAATGATTATCTTTCCGGGATCAGGAGAAAAACGTGTACATTCTAAAGATTTATCTTCCTTTTATTACAAGTAATTTTGTTGTTTTTGATTGAACGTTAACAAATTTAATACTTAGTCTACGCATGAAAACAATCATTTCAGTGAGTTGATGAATCCACAAAAGAAAATGCTTCATTCTCCAGTCCAAAGTTTTAGTTTAAATGCATTTCTACGTTAAACTTTGGTAAGTGGAATATATTTTCTATCAAAAGATATTGCAATTAAAATGTTGGAAATTTATCAAATTATGAAGTGGATTTTCCGTCATCTTTTTCGTGTTGGCTGAGAATGACGTGTACATTTTATCCTTATACTACTATACCTATTGCTATATATTTCATAGTCATTGATATATACATATGTTGTGATTGCGTGTATTGATCCACGTGATCATGAGAAGAAAAGTCACTTTAACAAACGACCAATCAGGTGCCTTTGAATGGTACATCTTTAACAATACATGTGTACTTATATTATTAGCTTAGTGGAGTATATCCCTGACATTAACTACAATACAATCAATAAGAACATATGTAGCAATGTCCTCTATTGACTGTGACATTGACTTTAAGCTGGCGCGATCCTAGAATTGGACATATAATCCCTCTGACGTCATAAAGTCTGCCACCAGCTGTCCCGGTGCCTATTAATTGGTTGTTTTACAGCCATACAGTTAGCTTCCCCGTTCGATGTTATTGTTAATATCCTGCGTTTATCTAATATCAAATCAAAATTAGTTTTTTTTGTAAATATACAATGCTGGTAATTATCATTTACAGTGACGTTAAACTTCCACAACACTCAAATTTCCTCAACGTTCATAAAAGTGTCACATGTATAAAAAATAAATAAAAAATAAACAGGACGGCAGACATGTTGCACATCTAATTGTTGCCAAAGTTGTACATTGTCTTTTATCCCTGAAATTGACCCTGTTACAATGTTAACTTATTTCATTAGGCATTCCGTCCAAGACGCGCTGCAGAATATACGTGAGATTTAAAGTTGAATAGCTTATTACCGAGTGTCTCACACGTTATTATCACAGAAAGTTAGAACAGTTTACTTCAATGCTAGCGTTAATCAATTGGCAGTTTTTATAGAATAATCGTTCGTTGAGTTCGTCCTTGTCATTGTTTTATGTATTATGAAGCATTCATTGAGTAGTTATTCTGTTGTACGTTGACAAAGTTTCATTCAGTTTTGTTATTCAGGGTTCTCTCGACGAAGTAACATCGGCCTGAGCTTGGCTATTGTTTATTAAGAAGAAAGGACATGTTCATCGAGTACATCAGATTGAATTATTATTTTGCCGCCAAAAACTTGTCTTTTTTTCAGTGTGAACATACTGGGCCTGACTGTTTTACACATTTTAAGATCGCTGTTAAAAGCAGCCATGGTGCCTGTATCTATATGACAGACATATCCTCAAGAACTAATATAAGAACTCATGGTAAATCTATATATTATATATAGTATAACGAGAGTTAGACTGTACAGAGAATAAATTAATGTCATGTAAAATACTTCGGACAAAAACAAATATTAATTAAATTTCTGGTAGTCGCCATTCTTTGACGTTTTATTATTCGTTTTGTGCATTTAATGTAACTAAAAAAACTGTTTCTGTTAAAAAAAAAATTGAACAAGAGTGTGTATGAAAGAATAAAGTTCCATCTCTTCAGACCATCACCGCGCGACATGTTTGTGCAGCGTACCAGCTACATACCTTTACAGAAGATAGCACGTTCTTATTAACTAAAGTTAGTCAACACCTTAATTTCTTTGCTTTGAGAATTAATTAAGAATAAAAACAACAAAAGTTGCATAAGAAACTAAACATATTTGGAATAATGAAGTTTAACTCTACATCTAACTGGATGGTAAAGGATACATATAGAAATCCAGGTGAGTGGAACTAATAAAATTGTGTAACATTTATCAAGTACATAAACTACAGGATTTAAATGTAATATGCTGATTCATGGTAGCGAGATAAACGTTTTGCACTGTCGATTGTTGACGCATGAGAGGTCGATGTCGTTATGCAGAAGTCAACAAAAATAGTCATATTGTATATTTTTTGTTAACGATGTTCTTTTTAGAACAACGATATCTGTTTAAATAGAACAACGATATCTGTATAAATAGAACATCGATATCTGTATAAATAGAACAACGATATCTGTATAAATAGAACAATGATATTTGTATAAATAGAACAACGATATCTGTATAAATAGAACAACGATATCTGTATAAATAGAACAACGATATCTGTTTAAATAGAACAACGATATATGTATAAATAGAACAACGATATCTGTATAAATAGAACAACGATATCTGTATAAATAGAACAACGCTAGACCTTTCGTTTCCTGATAACACAGGTCATATTTAAGATGTGATAAGTTGAATCCTGGCTTCTGCATCTTTTTGTATAAAGCAAGGTAAAACGTACAACCAAGTATAACCAACTAAATGCCTAGTTTCTCCAGTTTTTTGTATATTACAAGGATACACCAAATGTGAACATTAAATATATTGTTTCTCTAGCTTTTTGTATATTACAAGGTTACATATAAATACACACAAAAAAAAACATGAATATCAGGATTACCTAACTTTTTGTATATTGCAAAGTTTGGTTCAGGCTGAATAGACATGCAAGCTTGGAAAAGTGTTAAATGAATTTCCATCAACATAAAAGATTATTGGATTACTCTTACCACATTTCGTTTAACACTGGTGCTTTCAGCTCGTTAAACAGGATGTGTAATTAGTCAAGCGCAATCCCTTCTGGTGTTATAATTGCCAAAACGTCTCAAAATGTTCTCGGATTGACGTAGATGTACATTGTACATGTACACTATTACACAGATCTTAGCAGATATTAAACCTTAATCGTCATCCCCAAGGATATACGTAGGACGCTTTTAACTAGGATGTTTGCACGTCATGTATTTGATATTGGCCATGCTGCCTGTGATGTTTGCATGTCATGTATTTGATATTGGCCATGCTGCCTGTGATGTTTCCACGTCATGTATTTGATATTGGCCATGCTGTCTGTGATGTTTGCACGTCATGTATTTGATATTGGCCATGTTGCCTGTGATGTTTGCACGTCATGTATTTGATATTGGCCATGCTGCCTGTGATGTTTGCATGTCATGTATTTGATATTGGCCATGCTGCCTGTGATGTTTCCACGTCATGTATTTGATATTGGCCATGCTGCCTGTGATGTTTGCTCGTCATGTATTTGATATTGGCCATGCTGCCTGTGCAAAAGAAACCGAAATCAAAGTGTGAAGATGGTTGAAATTTGTCAGAATTTCATCTCAGTCCTCTTTATCTATCTGTGGAATTCTAAGGTAAATTTCAAACATATGTGTTCTTACTTCTGCTCAGTTTGTGTTAATATTAATACTTATTATTGGTGAATCTTTACACATCTTTTTCATTTAATAATAGCGACGTAAATTTAGTTATTTATCTGAAGTGTAGTGGGGTTTTTGGCATATCAATTTTATTACATCTGTGCAAAATTAGGATTCAATTAGAAAAGAGTGCATTTTTGACATCTAGTTTTCTAGTATACGAAAAGTATTAATCTTCAACAGGATACAATCAAGGAGCAAATCGGTTTTCTGTCATAATGGCCACATTTGGAATGTCATCAATACGACTCAGCAGCACAGACTAATCGCCCAGGTACTTAACTTAATACAGCTTCTATATACAGACGAATACAAAGCTGTCCACCTTTGTGGTATTCCATATACGGCAGACGGGGACGACAAGGGTCAAAATACGTACAGCTTACACAAAATAAAAATAAATGTCTCAGAAAGGCTTTCAGCTATCAAAGAATGTTTCTTCACGTTACGTAATTAGAAGTAATTGTCTGTTTTTTTAGGTCTATAGACTTCAAGGAGGTGACCGAAATCTGTGTTCATTCCGAAGTCCTCAGACCAAGAAATCAGGTGGTAGTTATATGTACATTACAGCATGATGTATGCACTCGTAACCAGAACTTTAAAACATCGCTAGTTCGACATAATCATGTGTTGTTTTACACACTGTTTGTCCAGAACGACGCAATCATGTGGTTTTGAATGCCATTTTTACAGAAAGAAACAATCGTGTTGTTTTAAACATCTCTTTGTTCCGTACGGCAAAACCAGGTTGTTTTAAACTTCACATGGGAACTATTAAATTGGTCTCTGACTAATGTTGAATTTGAGAATGAAACTTTATTTATCATTATGATTCTAATAGTCAACCTCAATCGATGAGTCCAAACAAAGACATATACTGGTTGTATTGTATTTCTGCGGAGACTGTATAACTGAGTATACTAGAATTTAGGTACCTTAGTGTTATTTCAAATAGGAAACTGCATTAAATATCGTGTCCAGCACACATATTGATTCTGCAATAAAAAGTGTGTATTGTAATATAATAGACCACAAATACCATTAATTCCAAGGTCGTTTCCGGGCGCCTGTCAGTTGCCAACTAGGTAATGCTTAGATAATGGCCGACTTCCGGTCAAAGGTCCATGGTTGTTTGCTCAGTATTTGTACCAGACGATGACTTAAACAAATACAGTACACTTGTAATGATGTGTTGGATACGCCGTTAAACTGACCCCAATAACTACCCATGGTCAATCGTGTTCATTGGTTTGTAAAAGATATTGATTTCCATGCTGTATTTCTTTGAGCAAAGTTCACCACGTGCACTGTGCCATAAAGCAAGCAATAAGTAGCTTAAGAGTTCATGTCCCACTGCAGGAAAATCATTAAAGAATGCCACTTTATCTATTCGTACATAATGTATTGCAATCTTATTTTTTCTTCGAATATACATGCTTATAGCACGACTGGGTCAGGGTACTGCTGCTGAACGGATAGATATGTTAGTAAGAGCTACAGTGTGATATGATCTGACGTGCAGGGTACTGCTGCTGAACAGATAGATATGTTACTAAGAGCTACATGGTGATGTGATCTGACGTGTAGGGTACTGCTGCTGGACAGATAGATATCTTGGTAGGCGCTACAGTGTGATATGATCTGACGTGCAGGGTATTGCTGCTGAACAGATAGATATGTTAGTAAGAGCTACAGTTTGATATGATCTGACGTGCAGGCTACTGCTGCTGAACAGATAGATATGTTACTAAGAGCTACATGGTGATGTGATCTGACGTGCAGGGTACTGCTGCTGAACAGATAGATATGTTAGTAAGAGCTACAGTTTGATATGATCTGACGTGCAGGCTACTGCTGCTGAACAGATAGATATGTTACTAAGAGCTACATGGTGATGTGATCTGACGTGTAGGGTACTGCTGCTGAACAGATATATATATTAGTAAGAGCTACAGTGAGATATGATCTGACGTGCAGGGTACTGCTGCTGAACAGATATATATATTAGTAAGAGCTACAGTTTGATATGATCTGACGTATAGGGTACTGCTGCTGAACAGATAGATATGTTAGTAAGAGCTTCATGGTGATTTGATCTGACGTGCAGGGTACTGCTGCTGAACAGATAGATATGTTAGTAAGAGCTACAGTTTGATATGATCTGACGTATAGGGTACTGCCGCTGAACAGATAGATATGTTAGTAAGAGCTTCATGGTGATTTGATCTGGCGTGCAGGGTACTGCTGCTGAACAGATATATATATTAGTAAGAGCTACAGTTTGATAAGATCTGACGTATAGGGTACTGCTGCTGAACAGATGGATATGTTAGTAAGAGCTTCATGGTGATTTGATCTGACGTGCAGGGTACTGCTGCTGAACAGATAGATATGTTACTAAGAGCTACAGCGAGATATGATATGACGTGCAGGGTACTGCTGCTGAACAGATAGATATGTTAGTAAGAGCTACAGTTTGATATGATCTGACGTGCAGGGTAATGCTGCTGAACAGATATATGTATTAGTAAGAGCTACAGTGAGATATGATATGACGTACAGGGTACTGCTGCTGAACAGATAGATATGTTAGTAAGAGCTCCAGTGTGATATGATCTGACGTGTAGGGTACTGCTGCTGAACAGATAGATATGTTAGTAAGAGCAACAGTGTGATATGATCTGACGTGCGTGGTACTGCTGCTGAACAGATATATATATTAGTAAGAGCTACAGTTTGATATGATCTGACGTGCAGGCTACTGTTGCTGAACAGATAGATATGTTAGTAAGAGCTAAATGGTGATATGATCTGACGTGTAGGGTACTGCTGCTGAACAGATAGATATGTTAGTAAGAGCTACAGTTTGATATGATCTGAGGTGCAGAGTAAGGCTCTTTGTCTGACCCTCTCCATTTTTACACCCAGAACAGTGTTGTTGATTATTATTCTCCTTTTCTATTATTGTATCTGTTTAATTTTTGCTAAAATTTCCGTAAAGAATTAAAGTAAATAAAGTTTACCTTTACTGACATAATTTATACTGGGAGATGTTTCCAATGAATAAGTATGACAGGGGTACGGGGGCTAGCTGATCATTCCAGTGTAAGAGATGATAGATCAATATTAATACACTATGTTTTCGCTATTACTGTCTGTATCTCCTCAATAGAAATTACAAATGTACAAAACCTAACTGACTACATTAAATAATTTCCTACATACGTTTTGTTCTTATCTTACTACGTAACTGCTTCTTTCACAGAGATGTGATGATAACCGGAGTGAGTCAAATAAAATAACGCAATCTCATTAGCACAATTCTTATGAATCAACTCGGAGACACAGATTATAAAGTTGATAGTGCATCTTATCCAAATAAATTTATCAATGGGACACAACACGTTAGATACATATATGTTCACTGTGTTCGTAATATTGGAATGAGAAATTTACGATAATAGGAAATGTGACGATACCAGTTGTGGTAGTAATGTGTTTAAAATGGTCACATCGACCAACCAGAATCCGAACAACAATCGGTCGATCTGTCTACGTGCGTACAGCAGACAACATCGGTCCGACATCATATTAATACTAACGATAATTATTTATTTCAGTATAAATCACTTCCTCTGAAACATTAAGCCTGGGGGAGAGGAATAAGTTACACCTAACCCGAGTTCACTTTTCCGTCGTACCGTATCCCTATGACCGATATCTTAACGGTATTGCTATGGAGAATTTAGATCTGGGAGAAGAATTTTACCACCAGCCACGAATTAAACTGTCGGTATAACTTATGTACAGCGTATGTTTCTACTTTGGCCGATATCGTGACCTGCTCATTATCGTGCATCTCTCAACGCAGGACTGCAAAGTCGACTTCGCTTTGATCTGACACACACTTAACTAGCAAACACATATAAATATACCTGCATACTATATTACACAAACAGGATGTAGAATAATTTTTAAATTATTCATAAAATAATTAAGATTCATGCATAAATATGCTTTTAAAACGTGTATTTATATCGCTATCCTAATAGTGTTGATATGGATATCCTGTTCGACTTACATATTTTAACTTTAAAAGAAATTTGAAAAATATACTTGGAAATTTGGAATACATGCACATAAAATACCGCATATCCTTGTTTATTAGCATGTAATACGAAGTCTGCATGTGTTGAAATGTGTATACGCTCTATAAGACAAGCTAATTAAACAATCACACAATATATAACGTTCCAATGCTCTGCACAACGTGCACCAGGAAGTACTAGATCACTAAACCGATTATGAAAAGATAAAGGTGTTTCATTGAATGGTTAAAATAAGTCGCATGTCATGAGCTAAACATGTCGTATTGTGATACAGAATTATAATTACACAGTTTTTCGACGTGGAATGAAATTAATAAAGGAATAAAATGGTATACATGTTGCTGATCCTGTTCACGCCAAACCATTCTGGTGTTGTACTCAAGAATAATAATTAAGAAAATAGCATTTGATCTGAGTCAAATTTACATTTCCATTGCAAAAATTTCTCCATAAGCACTATCATAAGAAATTGCCCTCATAGAGCTATGAATACAATTGGATCTACGAAGTTGAAGTTTCTCCAGCCTCGATTAACATGAGGCAACCGTTAGAAACAAACATTTTGGGGACGTTGGCTGTTCCAGGAATCCCTTAGGTACTGACGACACAGATACTACAAAAGTGAACATATAAGGTCAGGTATGAAATTTAAAACGAAAATGTCGTTCAATCCTTATATGAAGTCCGAATTAGTAACCGATGTTTTCCCGTCTAATACCTGGCGCCAGTTTCACGAACGTCGGGTACTTAAATTTATGGAATGTAATGAAGCATATATCCTTAAACTAATATAACGGTAAAGGGGAAAATGCAACAGTTCTAGACGGGCATTCGAAGCAAGTTATAAAGCAATAGCTGTTATAAGGTGTAAGGTAATTAATTGAGCAACTTCACTGGCTCTTTTTGCTTTTTAAGTCGTTGTTGAAAAGTGATAGATATCGGTAATGAACTTAGAATAGATCTGCACCTGTTACACCGTACACTTTTTAATTTCTTGAATGAAATGTTTTTCTTCTCATACAGAGGCGGATCAATATTGCTTTTAGAATCTTTACCAGGAGGTTAGTTAATGATAAGATGTGACGTAATGTACGTTTTTGTTCTGGTCTCTGCTTGTCTGTTTTATTATAAATCTCGGATAGGATTGATAATAGCATTCGTATTGATCCCATGTATATTCTAAGAAACGTGAATTAATAGCGGTCTTCCTGTTTGTGACATCGACACTCCTCGAGCGCAGCCTAAACGTAGCTAAAATGCATAAAATATAATCATAAAAATCGGCGATTGCGCCAAATTGCAAAACTAAAATGAAACTTCTGCTCTGTGTTCTGAATTAAGTCTTGTATTTACATGTATTGGTATGCGGTGTTTGGGTACATTAAAAACTCGTTAACTTCAAAACGAACTCAATGTACAGCGTATTGAGACACGGAATGTATTTGCATGGACGATCTCTAATGTACTACTAGTATAAAGAATATGCTTGATTTATCAGGTGGATATCTAAGCTATTTAATTATGAAGATAAATATTTTTCAATCACATTCAGAAGTCAATCTTACGATAAAAAAGATTCCATAACAGCTGAAGATATCTTAGTTTTGTTTCAATCAAGATTCTTCAGTTGAATTCGTATTAACCAAAACCAAAACAAACCAATGTCGTAAAATCTGTCTTTTTAGCGATGATGTTATAAACAAGGTTATGTGGTTAAAAAAATTGCGAACCACCTTATTTATTCAATCTATGCGAACTGTCGTTTTAAACCTTTGTGAATCATCATCTTAGGAGATTGTATTGAGTTTGAGAATAGGAAACAGTTCCAGTGCTTAAAATCCCTAACTGTGTGAATTTCAAAATAGGAAGAGTACCGGTTAATTTCAAATTCAATAACGTGTTAAATGTGTAGTTACAAAATAGAATCTCATTAATTTCCTAGTACTGAATGTAAAGTTGTTCGAAACTATTACACTAGTGTTTAATCCAGAAAATTTACATTAGCAATTTATACGCTATGGTTCAACAACAAGTAGTGCATACATGAAAATCTCCATCAGCATGATAACAGGACACAGGTGTCACTTATCTATCAAACACAAGGTCGTGTCTGGTTTTCCCGTAAGGGGCCTTGTTTTCCTCGTGTTATAGTTACAACCTTTCTATTGTCTTCTGGTTTTTCCATAAAGGTTCACGTTTTCCTTGTCCCAAAGTGTTACATTTTCTTCTGTCTTATCAAAATGTCACAAGTCGTCAATTCTGGTTTTTCAATAAAGTTTTGTGTTTTCCTCCTCTTAAAGTGTTATACTTTATTCTGTCAAAATTGTTTAAACCATCACTCATTATACAATAACTTCCACTAAACTGTGACTAGAAAGAAATCTAATTTAGATCGAATTAGAAAATAAATCCATCCATTTTTCTTAAATCAATGCAAAAATCAATTCAGCTTAAAAAGAGTTGTATTGAACTCAATCGAGAGAATACGAATTTTGGTGAAATTGCAATAATTTTGGCAAAGGTAAGGGAAACGCCAAATCTTTACGAAATATCGTATTCTTAGTCTTCTGGCAATACATTTCCTTTGAACGAACTACGTATTGCACAACGTTGTACAATAAAAGCATTTGTACAGAACTGTATGTTTGACAATTATGAAATACATTTTGTGTCAGTTATTTTGTTTACCTGAACATGTCAAAAAGGCAGGAAGTTAGACGAAATTGGATGAACTAAATGTAGAACATCTAAGACGAGCTACAGAAGCTACATATAATATGATTATGGTTTTTTTTTTATTACAGGTATAAATCTACTACGAGAAAAAGAACATTAGGTACAAAGTGATTCTGGTTCTTTGGTCGCAGGTAGAATATTTACAACGAGGCAAAATAACAGTCTATTTGATAATACATAAAACACGTTGTACTGGTTAAGTATATAAATACGCATTTTGTTCAACGACTCAAACACACTTTTGTGCATTATTCTAACATATAATGAAAGCAGATGCCTTAGTCTTACGTCAGGTTGTCACATGCACTGAGTGTACCTTTGATCAAAACTGCCAGTTTACAGGTAAATAAGTTTAATTTTATATTTTCAAGACATATATAAAATATAGTAGAGAGTTCAGTGACATGTATAATATACTTTGATATTCTGCATCAAATTGACTACCTGTCACTGGTGTTAGGTATCTATCAAAATAAAGAACGCGTCTACTCGTTTTGGAAAGGTTTCTTCGAGTCGATGTGCTAAATTATTAACAATTATCTGGTTTTTCCAATAAAGAATAAGATTTTCCTTTTGTCGCAGTGTTACACTTTCTTCTGTCAAATTAGAATTTCACAAGCCATACGAAATTAAAATATTCTCACATTGACCCATTAGAGGAAATACCCGGATTGTGTTTGGTTGTTATTTATAACCACTAAAATCTTCATGCTCAGTTATCATTGAAAACGTGCCTCGGTTGAATTTATTTGCCTGTGGTCCCGGTTCGACTTTTATCATACCTGCTGAACTAGAAACAAAACATACAGCATTTGCATCTCTGCACCTGGAGCTCCATTACCCTGTCCGCACTAAGCGGCACAGGTAAACATGTTTGTCCAATATGTACCTGTATTAAGCACCTTAATCGGTTTAGTTTGTCATTAATATTATTTATATAATAACACTTAATCAGCACCATCAGTAGATACAATTATTACACAGGGACGTCAGCCATTTATCTAACAACCCATTAATTCTAAACTACACTGAACGTTCCACGGCCTTATGTACGTTATACATTGACCATAGCAGACTTAAGCAAGGCGGAGCGGCAAAATATGGGCTTATCTAGGTAATTACATCAAACTTAAAGCCTGTTTTTATGTTTTTTTCTTTCAAAGTCACGTTCGCTGTACAGCTGCGTTAGAACATGATCAAGATGGTAATGTTACGTGGCGTTTGTATTTGTTTTCACAACCTGGAATCGGATGCGGAAACATTCAGCATCTGTAATAGGCATGTAAGGAACATTATGGAGTGCCAATTAGCTCGCGACAAAAAAAAACCCCGTAAAAACCTAATTTAACAAGTCCAAGACGACGATATCCTAATTAAAAATGTAATCAAGGAAATCAGAATATGGTCAGAAACGGTTATATAAACATTGTTCAGATTGTCTGTTCAATTTAACAATGATCTCGATAGATTTGCTTTGTTGTTATCTTTTTCAATCATTGCTGATTGTTTTGATATTCTGCAGTTAGACATTGTGTGCCTGCATAATGTTAACTATTTAATATATTGTTTTCATATAAAATATGGATGAGACATTGTTTTTTGTTATTTAACGTTCTTGCAACATCTAAGATTTTATGAGAGGTACACAGAAAAGATCAATTTTGGTCTTTCTTTCCTATCTCCTCCTTGATGAAGACACTGAAGAAAAACACCCAATTCTGAGGGGTACACATAAGTTGCCTCTTACCATCATGCAGTGTGTGCATATACATCAGGTATATTCTTTCCCTGGACATGATATAAGGGTCGTGAAACATAGCGTAGATATTTCCATCTGCCATAAGTCCGTCAAGTTTGTATTCTTGGTTTATAATAAAATAATGAGATCGTGAATTCGCCACGACCGGAAACGAAACTAGATTTATGGAAAATTTCGTGTTGTACCTGTATATACAAAATATATCATCATGCCTCCTGTCAAAATTAGGGAGGACAGTGACCATGTCTAACTGACAGACACTAAAACACCATGATTAGAAATCGAGTCATGAAGGGGAGCGAATGACCAGCGTAGAGTGACGCCTATCTGGTTGGAATCCTGGTTAGGTTATACATGTGTTAACATGATCGTCTGTTTCGGAATGCTGACACTTAGAACAGGATATATAATCGCAATCAACTATGGCAGGTAAACCCCAATACCAAGGAGAGACTGGTTTGATATTTATTAGGAAAGAAAGTTAATAATATCTAAATATACGTAGCCGGGTTTGCCGCAAAGTTTGATATTATCCGAGCATTGTTTTTGTTCCAGTTTGATTTAATCTGCATTGATCATATATTTGTCTATAATACAGAAATCAGACTGGGCAGAAATTTTGTTAATTTTGTTAATTTTCTCAATTCCTCTTTTCTTCATACTCTCAGAAAGACTTCAAACTGCGTAAAAGACTATTTTCCATTATGTCACCTTTTTCAATTTCAGTAAGAACATATCTAGTTTCTTATGGAGGAGTTCCTTCTGAAGCTTTCATCGTATTCAGAATACTTCTAAAAGATAAGATTCAGATGTAGATTATAAAACAGCGTCGCTTTCCGCCCTTTAGCACATTTCTCTTGATTCATAGCTGATTCGTATTAGCATTGATGAGTTACTTTTGGTTGACATCAAGATAACCATTTGAGGCCAGGTTGCATTTGCAGTAATTTGGTAGTTCTCATATTGTATCTTACGAATGCTTATCTCTATGTTCTGTTGTGAGCAAAAATATTTTGATTTATTCATTCTAGGGATATTTACCTTTTCAGACCTCATATAAAACATGACCCAATCATCATAATGTTCATATTAAAGTAATTAAAACACTAATTGCACGTGTGTTTGTTATTTGCATTATGGTTAAAGTATTACTGCTACTTTTCTACATGCTTTCTAATAAATGATACTTTATACATAGCTATGTGACGAAGCATATTGCCTCTATCCATGTCCACGCCTCCCATTTGCAAACATATTTTCTGGTGTAGTTAATTGAATAACCTTATACTACCGTGGCCCTAAGTACCAAAGAACATTTGAATTGGTGGATAATGTTTTTGTAGGAATCGTTTTATTACATTTCGGGAGTAAGTAGAAGGGAGCATTCTTCTTTCTGCTACCCATCCATGCTCGTCACTGTTTGTAATGGGGCGATGTTTAAATGTCATCCAGTGCCCTCTGTGAAAGGTGGCTAAACGGCCACATTGTTAAACCTACTCATAACTCACCTAGGCATTTAACTCAACTTCAATATACGTAAAATTGATTCTTGGTAGATGAATGGATCAGAATTTAAATGACTAAATGTGAGTGCGCTTTTGTGAAGTCTGAGTTTTTATTAATTCATTTACGGCCGTATACAATCACAGTTCTATGTAAGTGATTAGAATTAACTTACCTGCGTACCTGTACGGATATTACCCAGTTTATGGGTCTGACGTCATCACAGGTAAATAGAAGAAGTCCATCCATTGACCTCAAGCGGTCATTGCTGACGTCACGATAGGAATATAAAAGGCTAGAGATGAATAAACGCATATTGAATACGGTTCATCTGAATAAATGCCTGGTAATGAATTAAGTTTTATTGTATCAATCTTTTTCACATGCTAAACTAGGTTAAAGGGGTTAAAAAGACAGGTATTTATCGAATATAGATCTTACTATTAGTTTTTCCAGGTATTATGCAATTGTTTCCCAACCTTATGTTGCCTCCTATTAAATGTTTGTTTCTATTCCCTCAGTAATACAGAACCTACTACCATTACCTGGTGAAACCGATCCGCAAACCGCTCCCTTCTAGTCACATTTCATTTGACCTATTTAAACGGATTTCGTGGTTTCAAGTTTCTCTAAAGCTTCTAAAGCCTAGCCACATTTCACAGTTTTGATGTCATTTAATATTGTGCTGATAGAAATGAAGTATAGTTCTCTACATAATAGCATGCTGGTATGTAACTAAAGAGTTCCGGTATGCTTACGTCTTTCACGATATAAAATGTTGTGCACAGGAACTCACTAAATGACCACTTTGCTCAGTTTGTATGCGTTCCCTTCGCATCAATCAGAATGTATTAAATATTCTTATAGAGAATCAAACCCGTAACTTGTCCATTTCTCAGATGCAAATAATCCAATTACGCGTCTGCGTCCGGGACCAAGTCCATTACATTATGTATATGTATGGGGAATGTGACGCTGGTATTCAGCCGTTACAGCACGACAACAGTCGATGTCTGGATCAACTCCAAACACCTTTCATTTTCTGCCGAATCAGAGGTGTTGATTGATATAATGTAAGCTCAATACATACAAAACATGTAAAGAAATGTGGATATATAATAAGGGTTTGTTTTCCCCTCTCAACTCTTATGAATAGGTAATTGTGTTGTTGAAAAGAAAATGAAATAGCAATTTTGAGGTGAGTAGGGAAAGTTAAGACAAATTGCTACCGAGACCATTCCAAGTCACTTCTTTACGGTGACACTGCAAGATAACTGTATTTTGTATTATTGCATATCCCTAGCTCCTAACCTAGACATTTTGTCATGAAGACTTGCCAGTTTATTTACATGATAGTTGATTGCATCACTACTTTCATTTCAACTACTCTCTTCTCAATTTACGTTCATACATAAATGGAATATAGAAATCATTTTACAATGTAAGTTATTAATAGCTTTATCTTTATTGAACACTTAAAACACGCGATAGACAAGTTAACTGCATCTAAGATTCAACACTATCTGATATATAGTTTTCGGAACTGTATATGAAAAGCATCAAAACAAGAAGAAAGAAAAGACTCATTCTTTACGATATATAAATAAAAACATTGTAAAGCCTTTAAACATTTGTCTAGTATAATTTTTAATTTGATATACGTGATTTTCAATTTCATATTAGTGATCTGATGTATGGAATTTGAGAGTTGATGTACGGGGTTTTGAACAATATGAGGTTGGATGAAGACGTCTTAGTAAAAGGGTGTTAGAATACGTCATGTGAAACTGTGAAATAAAACTGACCGGATGACCTTTGACAGTTTTTGAATTGTTCAAATGTTTTAAAGATACCTATATGGCTTAACAAAGTGGACCTCTGAACATAGATATATATAGGTAGGAGACCTACCTTTGTCAGTTTAAGGATTAAAGGTACCTGACCACACGTATCGCATAGCACGTCCGCCTAGGGAGTGTGATGTTTCCCGCCACGTACGGAATCCTGGGTAATCATTAGGTAAACACTTTGATCCGCGATGTGACAAGTGTAAGTCTGGTTTCGCAAGTATCTATGGCTGGGGTGACTCGGTACGCCCTCTGTAAGGCACTTACATGACATAACCCCAATATAAAACTCAAAGGGGATAACATATTACAAACCATCAAACGCCTGATGAAGTAATTAAAGAGTGAATTGTTTAGCACTCTGTATTGATAGTTTGCCTTGTAGACCAAAGAGCGAGGAGTATTGATTCTATGTAGAGTTGGAATTGATAAGAACACAAAATTACGAAACATTGCCCTCGTATTCTGTCTCTGTTTTTAGAACCTCAATCATCCCTTCACATGTAGACCATTTCAAATCTCTAGTTTTTGTATATATTCTTTTCATTTTAACGGTTCCGAGTCATATTTTTCGAGACTAATAGTATTTTTAATAATTTTTCGTATTTTTATTCCATTAAAAGATGTGATAAACAACATGCATCTTGATCAGTGTAAACACTGCGTAGAAATAATGAAACCACAAACCTAGGAGTGTGAAATTATTAGAAAATTGATAACGATGAATGGAACCTCTCCTAAAGATCGATCATTTATTCTCATTCATTAAAGATCCACAGCCTTTTAATGCCAAAATGATTATCAAAACTATTAACTACCCATTACACTGATCCGTTTCAATCCGGACCAGCACCTGGTTCAGACTGGTATCGTTGATGATATACGAGACATATGCGTTATCCAATATTTGTGGTATTGACATGTACTTTTAGCTAAAAAATACTTGTTTGTTCGCTTTAAGAGTAAATAAATTAATGGTTGTTGTATCACCCTTCAGATATATCAGCAGGCATGTAATCATCAAGTAAATAGTTAATTGCATATGCTATTCACTGATTGGTCTACAGGTACTGTGAAATAATTGTCATTAACAAAATTCTCGCACGTTATATCACACGTGTATCTCATCTTTATAACATGTTAGCTATATCATTTTAATTAACTGCAAATAAACGGGTTTGTTTTCTTAGATTCACAATACATTGGACAAGAATGAACACTAGCAAATAACCTTACATTGGGATTAATCAAAGACGCGTTATTTACCTCGAGTTTTGTTGTCGAGTACATAAGATAAGAAACTGTTGCAAAATGTGTAGTCTATTCAAGTGTGACTGTGTTGCCACCTCCTCAATCTAAGTATAGGGTGTTACAGTTAGCAAAGTGCATGGTATATACGATAAAACTGTCCTTATCTACCACAAGTCGCAACAATCGTAATTACAGGTATGTATGCTAGATACCCTTTTTTATTACTAGAAATTGCTTCGCGGTTACGTGTCCATCTTACCAGCTCGCCTCACTCCTAAACACCTTGGCCTATTGACACCCTTGGCAATGATGTCGGAGTACTGACAGTACATAGATCCAGTGATCTGATACCTCTCCAGTTACCCGTGCCTGTCTGTTAACAAGTCTGTTGATTATAAGCTTTATCTGCTGCCATTAAAACATTGATTTCAACAACGATATTGAAAATAATGTTTACAAATATTCGTTTTGGTGCACAGTTTTCTCTGTTCCTGAATATTACCATATTCAAATTTAAATTTCAAAATATTGAAAATAGTGATTTGAATATAAACTGTTTTGCTATGTTAAGCTAACCAGACTTTCTATACAATATTCAAGCAGACAGTTCTTGGGTTGAGCTTTCTTGTCAGTCCCGATGTCCTTGGTATTGTAGTTCTACATGTAATGGTTTACTTAAATGTCGGGGTATCTATTCGGCTACATTATGTTAACAAAGCTTATGAAATTTTAATATGCACCTCTTACTTTGCGATAGCGTGCAATTTTGTAAGTAGGGCATGACATACAATGGGCCAAAACCCTTTATTAGATCTCGCTACATCGCTACACATGCAATAAACGTCGTTATTACCCAGTATTGATTATATTATAACGATTAAATTTAGTTAAATTAGGTGTCTGAGTATTACTGCATGGGTTGTCAGGACATCGTTATAAAAGAACTGAACTTTATCTCTATATTGACTGATGGCAATGATCCAATTCTGTTACTTACTTTACTGAGGTTGTAAGGATGATATGTGTAGATCGACCAAAACGTTATAGAAAATCAATACACAACAATACTCTACCACAAAGGTGATGTATGTTGTAAATATTTTGCTATAAAAGGTAACGTATTGCTAACAAACGAACAGTGATAAAACGATCTTTAAGTTAGTGTTACTAGAATCAGAAGATCATAAATAATCATCTGATAGAGCGATCAGGTCCTTACCATAGCGGCAGGTGATTGTTTATCAAATACTGATCGGAAAATCATTGTGTGAGTTTATAAAACTCAGCAAAACGAGTAAATGGTATCCACAATTTTCTGTATTGATTCGAGTTTTTATCTATAATGTTATGGTTTTGCGAAATCAGACAAAATTAAACGGGACGAGAAGAAAGAACACGTAGCCGTTGGTCTGATGTATGATAAACATGTTTGTGTTAATAACATTTAACCGATATGAATTCCATTACTTATTATTGATCAGATTAAGTTAATAAAAATACATTTTGAATATCTGAAAATATTAAGAGGTTTATCAGATATGGGAAATGTTGGTTGATTTGTAAACGAATGTTTTTAAATTCAATATAACTAAATACGTTAAATATGTATCGTTAACAAGTTAATGTACAAGTCCACTATAACATAAGGATGTTTATTTCTTTATATACATCAGAATGTCTTGTCCTAAAAGGAAACACATCAAACCGCCAAAACTAAATCCCCTGCTAATAAGTATTATGAATTCGCCCTTACCTAGCGTTAATGTAATCGATTTATAGGTTTGCGCGATCACTATTCCATTTTACGAGCTGATTCTTCCTGATGGGGCTCTAAGTCGAGATGATGACTCGGACATATTTGTGGGTTGTGTCATCTGTCTTTATGTTTAAATCGTAATTTATTCTATTGACGCTTCAGTGTGTCATAGTGTGTCATCAGGACTCTATATGGGCCAAAATAATGTGAATAAGGATTTACGTCTTAAAGTTTTTTTATTAAAAAGGCGTGAAATTTACCGTATCCTCGACAACGTTTTGATGTACGGAACTCAGAGGAATGGTTGTAAGTATATTCATATAATAGATTTTTATCATAACAATAATAAGACTGTTTTGAACGGGCACCGGTATGTCAGTCATACAATAAGGCTTTACAAGTATGCTACCTACAACATACCTTGTGACAATCGTTCAATCTCCAAAAGTACACGCTGGTAAAGGGGTCGGTATTCATCTGACCTCACCGTTGTATATGACTGTGTATTGAACACCATTGAAGAGCTATTGAGAAGACATTTAACGGCCTAATGACCAAACTCAATGATCATGTCAGTCCTCATGAGGCGTAACCATCAGACATATCAATCAAACAAATAATCAATACCAAGATCAATATTAGTTTTTTTTCGAATTGATACTTACATTATTGGCCGTGTAATGATATACATGAAATTTCATTTATCCACCAGAACGATTTAAGATTACTTTGAAGCTTATTAATCTTTGTTTAATCCAACATGATAATCAATTTGTATTAAATAACACAAAATAAGTCATCAATATAATGTACAGGTGATTGGGGGTGTATGCCGGGATAGGCAGGGTGGTCTGGGGAGGAACCGTGGGATGGGGTGCTCAAATAGTAATCCGTATGATGTTATAATCCCGCATACACCCTGAGACTACATACAGTCGCATAACTCTGGGCGACAATTAAACTTTCAAGAACTTAATAATAATTTGGTGTATCCCTTCCTGTTTCATTAATCCGGAACCTGATTTAATGGACATTTTAATTAGGAAACAGTTCTAATGAAAATTTTGATTCTGAAACAGTTTTGACTTTTTTTTTCTCTAGTATCACATTTATTGACATTTCATGAACCGGCTAGCTCAGTAAATGTAAATCAATTTATTTTTTTCAAATAATGAAGTCTCTTTATCATAGTTATTATAAAAATATAGTCTGCCATCATCCTAGATGCATTAAGTGCAATCACACGTGTTTGTCTTGTGTTCATCTTCTAGATACAAGGTGGTAGATTCTGCTGGTGGACTTCTTAGTCCCCGAGCTTTGCTTTACCTTGATAGCTTCCGTCAGCTGTTTTGAGTGGTGGCTGTAAGCAGCTGTATAGTGCTATGTAGTTTATTTTGACATACAGTATCTTTATTACTAAATCATAAAGGTCCAATTAACTGTGTGTGTTGTGTTCATCTTTTAAATAGCGACATATGTCCTAAATCCGACAATTTTGAAACGATGTTTCTGACACACTTTTACAAATGCAAATAATACTTTGCGATGCCTCCTACCTTCTGCTGCGTTTAACGGAACATTTTATTGCTAGATTATTGTTGTAGACTAAAACAATACCTTTGCCCTATGATAAGTCCCGTGTACATTGTCTTTCAAAAAGCCGCTTGTTCCGAACACTACCACAGATGTCTTATCCGTTTTACTGTTAAATCCCACCTTCGCGTATAACATAACAGGCGAGTCTAACATAGTTTGAAGAACTGCTGATGTTTAAGCTATCAGAACCATATTATAAGCAAACATTTGTTAGAACAATATAAGTGATTCTGTATTAATATATTGACAATACTTTTCCTCTAAAAAATTAATTTTGCAATCATGTACATAAAACAAAAATTGATATATATGCAACAAATATTCTCTCTGAAACAATTCGTATAACATGCAAAAGTATTTAGTAATACAGTATTTTATATTAAAGTGTATGTCATCCACGAAACAGTGATTAAAAAATAGACAAGAGCATGTGCTGTACTTGAATGAAGCATAGCAAACATAATCCGAATGATGTGCAAATAAAAGCTGTGCTTTTTTAATTTATCTGTTAATCAATAAACGTTGTTAATGTCTTGGCCTCAGCTCTTTGTAATAGGCGAGTAACTGTGCCTCACGTTCATCATCGCGTAAATCTTAAACAGTAAAACATCTTAACTAATCAATCTCAATAATCGTTTAGATTTACAATAACAAAATATTTCTCATGATATTCCACTCACACAATACATCAATGTGTAATATCACATTAGTAGTATTTAGGGCATCTACAGTGTAAACTGCAATAAACCATTATAAAATATAGGCCTTATGTTTCTCTAATTAATCCAGCGTAGATAAGCCGACTGACTACGTGACATAAGCACGTGTGCCGTTAAGCAAATAGTACTGATATTGAATGCATCTTTGTCTTTCTGATGACGAGATTCTTATGTTTTGTTATCGATATGATCAAAGACCTTGGTCTGTCAACCTATATAAACGGTTAAATAGTACAGATATATTTGCTATTGTCTATAACGTTAATTGTTAACGAGGTGCTGGTATGTGCATAGCATGTATTAACGTTACATTATTAATTTTCTACCTGACCGAACGCACGTCAATGGTAGGGTAGCAAGGTGACAAACACTGCTTGTTTTTGTAAGGAGCAATTGCGTGATTGATTGACATGGTATCGTCAGTTATGAATGTTTAGCACAAACCAAAACATATTTTGATTGTAAATGTATAGATGATAGAGTAAACAAGAATTATGAAAAAAATGCATCAATATCACGTATTCCGTATTGAACACCATCCTCGGTATTTAACTACCTTTGTGTGCCGGGGTATGACTGACTTCTGTTTACTCTGCACGCATAAATCTACTATCGCAGTAAATGCAAATGATCATGTCAATTTTTTCCATTGACGTAGCAGTGCTTTATTCTGGGTTTTAAATATCAGTTTGATAAATTATGTTTACACAAACACTAGCAAAAGCATTGTAAAACGATAATATTTGGTCTTTATTATGATATTTATCATTAATTCTATCGTGACGATAAACAACATATGTGTAGATCAACAGTCCTTGGTCCTATTTGCATTGGCTTACTAAAAACGTAAGTAAGACTAAAACGTAGTTTGCACATGACCACAATAGAATAGGAAGACAAATTAGTTATTTAAGAGACAACTAGATTATAGGCAATCTGGTTTTTCTAAAATACCTATTTGAAAAATAGAAAATTTGATACAAAAAAAAACACTTTATACCGAGGTATCATTTATTGACATGACCACATTTGATAACACAAGGTCAAGCAAACTAGCATTTGAAACGACGGGAATCGTGGGAAATTATACAAACTTAAACGCTTTAAATATATTTTTCTGAATATTAGTTTAACACCTTTTCACAGGGATTCGTATGATTTATAGGAAGCAGAGAAACGGCAGGTATTTCAACATAGCTACACGCAACATTCTGGACTAAGTATATCAACTGATGAATAATAGGGAGGGGAGATATATTCTTAGAAAACGAAGAAAATTCTTCATGTTCAGGGCCACATTTAGTTCTGGTTTATTCTACTTAATGTATCTCAAATGATACTGCATATTGTAAATGCAAGTTTATCCTTGTTTTGGTTGGGAGGAGGTATGGACCATATATCTTGGTTGTAGGTAAGGACTTTGAATAGGCTCGTGTGACACTCACACCTAGGGTAATCATCACGCCAACGTGTCAATACGGAGAATTATAGAATCATGTTACAGGTTAATTAAATACATTATCAGAGACAGTTTGCCATTTAATCACGGTTGTAAGATTGGAAACTGAGGGAGTGAAAGGTCCGGTTACGAGAAACTTCTGAGTCATACCCCAAGCTGTCACAATAAAACACATACAGTCCATCCTTTATAAATTTCAAAGATAGAAAAAATATTTGTTTGAACAGCGACTCCTGCAACTCGACGAAATTAAAAAGATATCAAGTAGTTAAGGATTGGACTAGGCAATATACTTAGATATCGATGGAGAGCCAACGTTCACTCTGATTGGACCTAGAAATAGTATTTTGTTCATGGGATAATCGATTTTTTTCTTGATGTTTTGGTCTATCCCTTATACGACTGTAAACAAACTAATAAAATGCGTGTTGCAACAAAATTGTCAATAACAAAATTGAATATCGTATTACATTTAAATCATGTGCTAAAAATAGCTATAACTAACATTGCACCCTCCTTCGTGGATCACCCTTTGCGAATACAATTGTAAACGTATAACTATCCCAATTTTTTAATTTTAATTTACATATTTTAATTTAATGAGCAAAACTTTTTAAAAAAAACCTGACACAGAATATCACACTCGAATCAACAAGTAGCAAACTGGTGTTCTATCGCTGGCAAATATGTTTTGAAACTTAACCGATTCCTTACTATCCGACATCACACTTTCTTTGCCGTTCACCATGATCGTTAACCAACACCACATGTGGTTGATGCTCACCAATAGTAACACAGTACAAACAATTCACGGAGCTTTTCAGTGAAGGTCAGAAGCAGTAACTATGAACCATTAATACCAAATAGGCTGTCTGTTTCCATGTGTGAAGGTTTGATTGCTCGTAACCCCATTAAACAAATCAGGTGTTTAATTTGACCCAGTTACCTCGTGATGTTATCTGTAATTAGTCTGAGAGTACTAACATTAATACACATAGCATACAGCCTTCCGTTCAGTGTTAGGGTATTGTCTCTACCGTAACGTGAAAACATTGCGTGACTCAAACCAATAAAAGTGACTATACATGCATTTCGTTTCCCATTAATGGATAAATTTGATTAATAAGAGACTTTTTGTCAGCTGTTTTAATCTGTTACGGGTGTTAACGTTCACACAGGTAGGGGTATGAATGTGAGAAGATACTTACGTAACAGTAAAATCGTTAACATTAAAAGGTTTTGAAGCTTGAAGCTCGCGTAGGCTGATTAGAATTATTTTATTGCAATAAGCCGATGCGCCATAGGAATTCTACTTGCCTTGACTACGTCGCATATCGACTGGCCTTGACAGAAATTACTACAAGGCAATCAATAGCTACAATCAACCAGTCAATCACATACATACGTCGGATTTAAATATTTTTAATGTTTGGTAGTTTGGACCTTTTTTAAAAAGTTTTTTATATCAATCACAATGTCTTTACGAAGGCCAAATGTCACTCCAAGGGGAAGCATGCAAATGATAAGTAAGTTACTAATATTCGATTTAGGAAAAAACCTGACACATCAAGTACATTATGCACATGATCATGTTCCTATACGTTGTAAAGTCTACAGTACCATAATTTACATTGCATATTATGATTGTCTGTAGTCGTTTTATCGCATCATAGGTAGTTTAATTGTTTTAAGATAAATATACTCAAACAAAACATCTTTCAAATGTATATTGAAACGGGTTTGTGTAAAACTAAACTTATAGGAAAAGACAATGATGTAAGATCATTTACCTACAAAAAAAAATACATTTTGGTTTAATACCTTATCTTAAAATATAGCTGATCTGACATTGAACAGATATGCAGAGTGTTAATTGATATGAATGTCATTCAGCCTTATACAAATTTTTCCATAATTTTGTTAACAATTTTTATTAGAATAGTTCCTTCTTTTCCATTTTCCAGTGGAACGACGTTTTGACAGTTACTAAAGGAGCATTTAACAGAACTCCACAAACCATACCTCATTTAGCTACAGAAAAAAAATGAATCAAAAATCGCATCAAAATCCACATTTTTAACAATTACGGTTTTTGAGAAGTTGCATAAAAATCAAAAAATACCATGTGAATAGTGTCAACAAAACCAAAAATTGAAGTCAAAATCGATAAAAACAGGTTAAAACATAAACAAAGAACAGATGATTAGCATGGATACCTTTACAACGCAAGGAGATTAAGAGAAGGTGTTAAGGAAAGGTAAACACCTTCTGCTGCATCGACGACACCTGTCATGTAGTCTAGCCAAGTCCAACTAATGCCACGTCCTCACATCGAGACCTCGAGTAGTGCAACAAAACAGCAAGGCACACAAAGGAACATCATCAAAAGCATTGATCTTCATATTACACAAATAAATAGTCTATTCACCTCCATTATGACGACCATTAAACTTGTCAATGGTCTTTATAAACCTGCCTCTTTGGAAACCTCGTGTTTTAAGTCTATGCGTCAGCAGTGGACATCCGTCACAAAAGTTATGATATTCGGATAATTTGTTTTATCAACTGTGACCAGTAATCACCATAGGTAGAGGAATGAAAAACAGAGATATTACTCCATGCTAGTCTTCATCAAACTGCATCTCTCGAAAGATAAATTGCTGTCTAGGTGTTAACTTCAACTAACATAATTGCTGTATATGCTCATAGGGTGGCTAGACTATAACCAGACAGGTTACAGGTAAGGTCATATAATATTGACAAAATGCTTTGCATTCTTTTACGCATTTATATTTCGTTGTTACTTTTAATTATGTGTTCATTTATATTTTCAAAATAAACATTATAGAAACTATTTGAATGTTTCCATATTTTCTGAATGGTTCCTAATGAGTAAGATCTATGGGTCAATGATACGCATATTTATCAGTCGGTGATACGACACTACCTGCAGAGTTAGGAGCATCGGTGGTGTAACACGAAACAAGGGCGGAAATAATGATGGCGCCATATTTACCACTAGTGATACAGTATATTATAGCATTCCCCATGGTATTTTCCTCTGTTTAAGGTTCAACCTGGCGTATCATCTTTCCATCATGCTGACCACTTGTGGAAGAAGTACAATCGATGTTTGGGCTGTATACGTTATCCATAATGTTTCAAAGTTGATGGTTAATATAGATGTTTCCAATTATTTTGACCATCATCTCAACATTGAGAGCAGTGTTATTTTCTCATGTTTAGTCAATATATGGAAATGGAAAACTCAAAGCAGAATTGATTTGAGATGAATACACACTTTATGGTCTTGCTAGCATGACCAAATTACCACGTATATATTAAGAATAAATCTTCTAATTGCCTCCTTCAGTGATATGACCTTACAAAAACTGTTTGCATCTATTTAAAAACCTGCTCACTATTGTTAAAGAAGAATATCACAATTATCTACTAATTAAAATAAGACACTGAGTAACCACAACATCAAATATAACTGATGAAATGTCCCACTCGCGACTTATTGATCATTGTCATTCACAAACAGTCTCAGCTCATGAGTTTTCCATTTGCGTCATATTAGTTTTTTATTGCAGTCACAAATCTATATTTGTTAATAACTAAACGAAGGGTGCCGTTAACATGCCTCGCCCCGCTGATTAGGTTCACACCATGGTCAATGTCGATATAGATAGCCAATGAAACTGTGTGTAGATTTTAGATCCCGGAAGACATTTCTCTAAGGAGTTGGCGACAATCCTAAGGAGCATAAGTATACCAATGTATATAAAAGTGTCGGTAGCTTTGATTTATTATTCGTACGACCTAGAATTACGTTCCTGATGCAACATGATCTAAGTTTGTGTTTGCACGACCTGTTACAACGTTAATGGTGAAGGATAAGTAACTGTGTATGGGTAAGCAAGTACATGACCACAAAAAGGTACAATTAAAATGTTTAAATTAAAATCAAATGTTGTAAAAATAACCACTAAATTGCTAATATTACAAGTATACACGTTTTTTAAATGCACAAATTGCATTACCGAAAACGCAATGTCTTTTAGCGTCATTATTTAATGTTAATAAACGGAATGGTAATGGCTTTATTTCTATCTTACATGTCTATCAATCTTAATGCTTTATTTCTATTTTATATTACTTATAGAGGGAACCTTCAATGTGCAACTCATCCTATGTTATCCACGATTATGTACACTTGGTTTATAGAATATGTAAACGCGTGAGAATGCAACGTCTAGGAGCCATTCCAGCACGAAGTAGCACTTATCATCACCTGTTTGAGATGGTCAGTAATTTTACTTACAGAAGGTTTTATGAAATCATTACTCATTCGTATAAATATTTTCACACACTTGGATCTATTTGTTATCTGACTGGTATGATCGAGGCACAAAATTACCTAGTATTTCAGCCTATTGATGAGTTTAAGGCCCTTGAAATCTGCCAAACTCTACGATAATAAAGTCGTTTTAGACATCGTAGATGCTGCCTTTGTATCCATGACTGATGCACCATTCATAGATGATAAAAAAAATCGCACTTACCCTGAACCTATTAATACAGAAGCGTGTAATTTGCTTATTTGCTAAATATGCAGATGAAATTGCCATTTTATGCTTTTTGGGTTTTTTTCTTTTCTTTTTTAATTTCTATTTTCTTTTTTAATTTCTATTTTCGTTTATTTCTGTATTGATACGTACTTCCTTAAGATAAGATTTTGGCCGTTGATTGATAGTTATTCTAATAGAACGAGTGTTCCAATACTTGCTACAATGTGAGTGCTGATATAAGTACATGAACACGTTGGTGTTCAACTGTCTGTGATGTAATAACGGTACTCACTACTTATCCTCTCTATCACAGACCACTCCCGGTAACCCGCCCTGCTGTGTATGCACTTCCAGACAAGGAAAGTGCACAAGGTATCCAATAACAGTAAACAAAAGTACATTTAAATCAAGCGTCTTGTCGAGACTGTCATCATGTTAAAGAGTTTAGAAACCACACCAACTGTAAGATTGCGTCGAAACAAAAGTAGTCCACACCTTGAGTCTATATATGAAGTGAAAAGGTTTTTTTAAATCATTAAACGGGAAAAAAAAATAATAGAAATTTAATAAAAGTGTCTTCATTCAACTTCAAGTGTCATTTCATTTCCTTTTTATTATTTTCTGATTTAATTACGGAGTTTGTATTATGAGACTAAGTACCCCCTTTTAGGTTACTCAACAGAACAAGTCGTATAGGGTTTAATGCTCATTAATTGGTGTCAGTTTGGTTCTGAATAGCTTCAAACCTGGACCTGGAACATGTCGACAGCTGAGGAGATTTAACCAATGATACGGTACGAGTCGCCTCTTCAGGCACAAATACAGTTCAACACCCCTCTCGCTCTCATCATGAGTATATTCAAATCCTCCATGACTTAGTTTTTATTTAAACCCTTTTAAATGCTAATAGCCAATTAACACATATAATGGCCGATATATTTGTATTTACAAACCAAGTTACAGGCCTAGATTTTAGATAAGTCTGGTAAACTTAAAAAAAATGGTATTCATGCTAAAAGATAAATTAGGATATTTCAACCAAAAAGGAAAAATTATGAAATTATGATAATTATAACATTATTAAAAATAACACTCAACAACTTCTTAAGCTAACAGATTTACAAAAACAGAATATATATTGTCATTTAAATGAACTCACTTGACCTACTTAACAAAAAACGAAATAACTAACAGAAGTATAATGATATGTGTCAACCTGCTACATTAGCGTTCATTTAAATACTGACCACGTATTCATTAAATTGTTTAAAGGTCCCCATATGTCGTTAGAACGCACTTTTGTTCTAATGTCGCCTTTTCACGAATGTGTGCCTTGTGGAAAGGGTCAACTGTGTCAGTAGTGTTGTTTATCGTGACCGTTACACAGTACATCGGGATGTCCGAACGTCCTGACACGGTCAACGTCCTTTAAAATTACAAAACGGCAGTATTGACTATCAAAAAAGCCTTTTATTCATCTGTCATTTCTTGGGTTTTCCATAGAAACATTGTTCGTGATGCTCTGATTGTATAAATGACAGTGTTATTAATACACCTTGTATTCGTGTGTACAAACACATTAATCGTCATATAAACAGTGTGTAGCATTATACATCGTACACGTGGATCTTAACAAAGGACGAGGTGATGAAATTGAATAAAATTTAAGTAAACAGTTATCGATATTTGTTGTGGTTCTGACGTCATCAATAAAACACTACTATATTTTGGCCAACTCCATGTTTGCTAAAATAGTTATGATTACAATGGTCATTAACGTAACGGTAATAATGGATAAAAGTTATTGACAGTCAGACTGGAAAGCATTCAGTACACCCCCTTTTTTAGTATCCTACCAATTATGCAAGAATTTCAAACAATATATTTACTGATCAACACGTGGTATGACATGTGACACTGGTATACACGTGGCATGGTATGTGATACTGGTATACACGTGGTATGGCATGTGACACTGGTATACACGTGGTATGACATATGATACTGGTATACACATGGTATGACATATGATACTGGTATACATGTAGAATATGTGATGCTTGTGGTAGTATGACATGTGATACTGGCATACACGTGGTATTACATGTAATACTCGTATACACGTGGTCTGACAAGTGATACTAGAATACATTTGGTATGTCGTGTGATACTGGTATACATGTGGTATGTCGTGTGATACTGGTATACATGTGGTATGTCGTGTGATACTAGAATAATTTGGTATCACATGTGATATTGGTATACATGTGGTATGTCGTGTGATAATAGAATACATTTGGTATCATATGTGATATTGGTATACATGTGGTATGTCGTGTGATACTAGAATACATTTGGTATCACATGTGATATTGGTATACATGTGGTATGAAATGGGAAGGGAATACTATACTTAGTTTTGATGACTAAGTACATAGTATTATTGTATCGGTAGTTTTATTTGTGGTTTTATGCCATAGTGACAGCTACAGAGTATAGAAAGAAATAGATATAGATTCCATTTTATTCTAGAATTGACAGAGGAATCAAGGCAGGTAGTTCAGAAACCCTTTTGTATATGTGAAGTGCGTGTGTTTGCATCTCCGATTTCTTTCTGTGTTATTATAATGAAGATCCTAATTTTCTTTTTAAATCTGATTTTTTTGGCGTGGAAGCAGGTGTCATATTATGCCAAGAAGACAAGAAAGATATAGAGACAAATGGCCAGTTTTGTATCTCTCTCCGACAACAGGCAGAGGACACAGAAGAGAACGCCTATTCTACATATTAATTAACGTTAGTTGCAAGCATAATAATTCTGTCTTGGTTATATGGAGTGTGCTACATTTTCGGAATAATATGTGTTTTACCAGTTTTTATTAGTGAAAGTGAAGTTACCTGTGTGATTTCGATCAATACGCCCTATATGATTGTGTGATAACATCAAATTAACACATTTAATTGTCGATATATTTGTATTTACAAACCAAGTGGCAGACCCAGATTTTAGATAGTTCTGGTAAACTTTAAAAAAATCTTCTTCATTCAAAGATTAAATAAGGTACTTTCAACCAAAAAGGAAAAGCGAATGAAGTGACATGAATTGATTTCAAATGACCATCTGATAAACAACATATGTCATATCAATGATAGATAACAATATTAAAACATTTAAAGACTAGTTAAGCTAACATATTTACATAAACAGGGTGTATATTGTCCTTTAAATGGATTAACTTGACCTACTTAACAAAAAAAACAGAATAACTAACATAGACGGATATGTGTCAACCTGCTACAATAGCGTTGATTTAAATACTGACCACGTATTCATAAAAAAATGTCCTCATATGTCGTTGGAACATAAAAAAAAACAAGTCAATGGTTAGATTAGCACTCAACAAAGTGTGCTCAGACATTACTGAAAATATTCGATCATTAAAACACTGAGATCCTCGTATGCTGTTAGAAGGTAAACTATAAGTTAACGGTTAGATTAACTCTGGAAATACATAGATGTATCAGATAATGTTATTCATTTTGCTGGCAAAAGGATTATTGTCCTCCAGCAACGCTGTATAAATGTAACAGAAATGTTCTCAGTTGGCTGGAAACTGTAGGACAATACCCTATGTAATAAATTCCAGTTGTCTTTCTAGCATAAAATGCGTTATACAAAAACGTTGATACCGCAATAGTTATATCGTTTGTGATCGATGAACTTTGCTTGCGTTGGTATGAAACATCATGGCTGATTGGTATAAGACCGTCTATGTATTACATATACCGCTACCTACACGACGGGATCAGACTACATTTTATGCATGTATCAATGACGTATTACCTAGTCTATGTTATATTTCATTGATAAAATGGATTAATAAATTCGTCTGTGGTAAAATCTGGTATAATTTATAAAATATCCACAGATCCTTCGCGTCTGATTAGGTCAATTCAATATACATTTCATCAAGCAATCAGTTTAAAATTACTACCAAGGTATTATAACCGAGTGTGCGTCATAGCAGATACAAACGGGCATCAGCGAAATCTTCATTGTGTATTGATACAGAGAATTAAAACAGTGAGTGGAGAATTTAATCAGATGTTTGACATATATAGGTTTTTTTAGTGGTTAATATACTCTATATTTCAAATCTTTATTTAACGTGTCTATTTTCTTCTCCTAAATATAGAAATTTGATATCCAGCTTATTTCAAGTTTAATGTAGCAAACTAAGTATGATAAGATGACAGTTTATTTTGGGAGTTGAATTGACAGGTACTCGACTATAAAACCACTATGATGTATGTTCTTACCTGTGAAAAATATATCATTACATATGCATTTAAACGTAAAGCGAACGGAATGCTTCATATAGTTGACAAATAATGATGTTCATTTAAATCCCCTCTGTATAGTCGACACCTTATAAGAATCCTTGACGAGGCGATGGTACCAGTACACGTGGGTCGGTCACTCGGGCTGTTCCAGTACAGAAAGGTGCGTCCACGGCCATCTATACGTCGTTCTTGCGTGGTTTGATTTCAGTAATTTCATAAGTAAGCTCACTACCCATCGAAATGAGACTTTGAAGTGAGTTACAGCGCAATAAGATAACCGAGGTCTCCGTATTTTATTTGTCATACTTTTTTGTAGTAAAAAGTGCAGCATGATAATAAGGTGTATGTGTGTAGACGAGAAATGAGATGCCAAGCTAACTTATAGCGGATTTTATCCCGAAAGGTACCAAGCTAACTAACAATAGGTATTATCCCAAAAGATACCAGGCTATTTTATAAATTATTTAAGTGATTAGTTTGAGCAATAATCAGATATTATTTTGGATTATAATTTGTGATAGAAGTAATCTTACACACCATTAAGGACTGAATTATCCATCGATTTTGCATGTTCAGTGAAATTCGGTAACATTTGGAGTATGAAAGGGCCCTTATTATTATCTTATGTATGGAATTATAACCAATAGTATGACTTCTCAGTCCTGGAGACTGCATAATGAGCACGTGCTATTTTTGTGTCGTGTTATTTAGAACGTGACGAAACTGTCCGGGACAAGGTCACTTAGCGTCAGTCATTACCACTATCTCAAGTGCTCTTGAATGTCATCAATATTATTCAAATGTGTATGAACAAAATTAAAAATGTAAGATAAATGCAAGGAGTGCATGTATACGCCAAAGGTACCTCAGGACACAGGTGTCTTGTCAAGTTTCCAATTACCAGAATATTAAGGACGTGAATTAGAATACCTTTGATTAGAATTGTTAACAAAAAGAAACATTTGCATTTCTGTTTACCTATTTGCATATTTAAAATCTAGTTTGAAAGGATTATCCGGTTCGTGTAGGCTCCTGCTTTATAAGAAAACTTTGACATCTAATGCAGTCTTAGACATATCAGGGTCGGTGATCTTCACATAGAAAACACACTTAGGTATAACGCAATAATGTAAAAACTAACCAACCAAACATGCCAAGAATATAAATGAGTTCATGCTTATACCAAAAGACTTGGTCAAAAAGAAATCTTAATAACTTATACCATAAAGAATATGATCAAATTGAGCTATTCACATCAAGCTTACATCTGTAACTAAATTTCATCAGTAAACACGCCTCTAGTATCAAACTCAATGTAACCACGTAGTTTTACCTTACGTCTCCTGTTATTATGAAAGCTGTTATCGTGACTTCTGTTATCACGCCCCCTGTTATCATGAACTATGTTGTCACTGCCTCTGTTATCATGTCCTTTGTTATTATGAACTATGTTATCACTGCCTCTGTTATCATGTCCTTTGTTATTATGAACTATGTTCTCACTGCCTCTGTTATCATGTTCTTTGTTATTATGCACTATGTTATCACTGCTAGTTATAATGACCCTGTTATCACTGCCTCTGTTATCATGCCCTCTTTTATCATGTCCTTTGTTATCACGCCCCTGTTATCAGGTCCTCTTTTATCATGCCCTCTTTTATCATGTCCTCTGTTATCACGCCCCTGTTATCAGTCCTTTTTTTTATCATGTCCTTTGTTATTATGCACTATGTTATCACTGCCTCTGTTATCATGTCCTTTGTTATTATGAACTATGTTATCACTGCCTCTGTTATCATGTCCTTTGTTATTATGAACTATGTTATCAATGCCTCTGTTATCATGTCCTTTGTTATTATGAACTATGTTATTACTGCCTCTGTTATCATGTCCTTTGTTATTATGAACAATGTTATCACTTCCTCTGTTATCATGTCCTTTGTTATTATGAACTATGTTATTACTTCCTCTGTTATCATGTCCTTTGTTATTATGAACAATGTTATCACTGCCTCGGGGATCATGTCCTTTGTTATTATGAACTATGTTATCACTGCCTCTGTTATCATGTCCTTTGTTAATTATGAACTATGTTATCACTGCCTCTGTTATCATATCCTTTGTTATTATGAACTATGTTCTCACTGCCTCTGTTATCATGTCCTTTGTTATTATGCACTATGTTATCACTGCGTGTTATAATGACCCTGTTATCATGTCCTCTGTTATCACGCCCCTGTTATCAGGTCCTCTTTTTTCATGCCCTCTGTTATCACTGCCTCTGTTATCAGGTCCTCTTTTATCATGCCCTCTTTTATCATGTCCTCTGTTATCACGCCCCTGTTGTCAGTCCTTTTTTATCATGTCCTCTGTTATCACTCCCCTGTTATCAGGTCCTTTTTTTATCATGTCCTCTGTTATCACTCCCCTGCTATCAGGTCCTTATTTATCATGTCCCCTGTTATCACGCCCCTGTTATCATGCCCTCCTTTATCATGTCCTCTGTTATCACGCCTCTGTTATCAGGTCCTCTTTTAGCATGTCCCCTGTTATCACGCCCCTGCTATCAGGTCCTCTTTTAACATGCTCTCTTCTATAATGCCTTCTGTTTTAACGCTTTTCATCATGTTCTAATGTCATTGGTTCACGCTTGTCGCTGACTTAGCCACAAAGAAATCGGTTATCTGTTAACAATACTGAACCATGAGATTAGCAGCATAACTGTTACATAAACCAAATCATATTATATACAGGCGATAGTGTGTGTTGTTAGTGAGGGTTACGCAAACCTAAAGCGAAGTATATATAAAGCTAGTAAAGGAATTAATGAAGTAATCACCGTGCCAGTTTTGTTACCGTTGTCACACAAAGAAGTCATGATAGAATGTTGCAATTGTAAGAGTAGCAATAAAGACCTTGCCATGGCACAAGGTAATAATATAGCACGTTTTATGGTGTAAGGGCGGTAACTCGTACAAATATATAACGATTTGAACAGCACATCAATTCTGTAAATAAAAAACTCGATTTTTCATACCCAACTGGTTACCCACACTTTGTTTTATTGCATACAAACATATAATTTTGGAAATGTAATTTTCGAATTCTGTGAAGACGTCTGTGTAATCTTCCTTACTCCTAGCGTAATGAATTAATACATTGTTTGATATAATATAGAGAACCATTTTTTGTATCCACCCGTAGTTGAATATATAAACTGAATATACTTTCTGATAACTAATGATCAAATTAATGTTGTGAACACTAATTACTCTAATTTGGAATTCATATATAATAAACTTTTTCACCGCAACTATTAATGATTAATATGTTATTCAAATGTCCATGCTCTTGTCAGAATTTGTTCAAACCATATTAAGCTGACAGCAGAGGATTTTCTGTAAGTCCTACAGTCAGAATAAAACATGTGTATCTGTGTTTCTGTGTATTGCTTAATTGATTTTAAAGTTACTTTGCCGCTACGCTGCAATGTAGTTATATAATGTAAGTGCTATAACTCATACAAATAAGAACTGATTAATAGAATCTTCCCCTACCTTGAGGGTGTGACAGAGAAATCTCCAACCCGAGGGGTGATGTTTTTTGGTTGTCTAACCCGAGGCTCTGCCGAGGGTTAGACAACCAAAATAATCACCCCGACGGTTGGAGACTTCTCTGTTACACCCTCAAGGTAGGGGATGATTGTTTTTCTCCCATCCTATTAATTCAGTCACAGCTCCATCGACAGTAGTCTGCCATGTTTAAAAACAAAAACACATGCCATTCACTTTTGATGACGTCACAATTACTGATGACACATTTTAATGACGTCACAATTGAACACGTGCTAATCGGCACGAGGCTATCTCCCCTATAGTCCAACCATTCTACGCCAAAGTAAGCCGAACCTCAAGCTAATAGCAAAAGAAACTTTTTATTCACTATCATAATCCATAGTGTGTGGTTAAACACACATACAAATTCGAAAACACAGAAAAAATGGGAAAGGTTATTTTTTGGGGGTCAAATGTCACACTAGCTATTTGTTATATTCCATACACATATCCATTGACAATATGATGAAACAGATACTATATTGACCCGGTTTTACAATTTATCGAAAGCAATGAATACATTTTTCAATACTTTTGAGCGATATACATATTAAAATTAAAGCAAAATAAAAAAATTAAACACTTTATCGTGTTTAAAATAGTAATATTTGGGACAAATTGACTTATAATTATGACATTAAATCAGATTTGTTAGATCAGAGTCCTGAATTAACTGAAAGTTCTATATAGTTATTATGGAACACTCGTAAAACGTTTTTAAAACGTGTTAAATGTATCTCGAAGTCGAATAGTAACACTAGACAATATATCGTCAAACTGGTAGGGACGAGATGACTTATGCCGATTCCAAGAGATCAATGTTTCAGGATGACAGTTTCCAAAATGGATCACCAAACCGTCATTTTATGCATTCATTGTAAATTCAGAGAAAGATACTTTCCAACTAAATTAACACCCGGGGCTCACGTGAGATATTGATATAACATTCTGACGTCACCAATTAGCGTTTCCGGTTTTTGCAAATGTCAGTACCAAAAACGGATCACGACTTGAATTTTACAATATCTTACACTTGAAATGAACATTTGTGTCACCATTTTAGCATTTTTTAATGGGTTTTGAAATTTCAATGAATATAAGTATTTCTATAGGCTTAATTTATTCCTACTTTTCGAAACAGAATGCATAGTCCTCGCACGCGCCATATTTTAACAACGTAACCAAAAAAAAATCAACATTGGGTCTGAAATACGTTTTCTGATGCTATTTGAACTCGAAAACCAACCATATGTAGACAAAAAATGATGTCCTCATGCATGGAAACTAGCGACAGCCAAAGTGACTATCGTGGGTATCTGAACACATACTTTGTTTGTTAAAACTTCCGATATCTTAGCAGGTCAAGATCTTATTAGTATTAAATGTTCATCGGCCCATCAACATCAGGGCCACCAATGGACAAAAACAAATGCAAAATAAAAACATCAAACATACTTAAAGGTGAAAAATAAACGTCAATTTGGTGACTCAAATTTTATTAAAAAGACCAGCAGCTTTCAGATAGCCTAAAATTGAAAAGACAGTTATGTTTTCGAATAGAGACATGTAATGTTACTATAGAAATGTTCTCGTGTTGACTGAAGGTCGACACAATCTAATAGCAAGTGTTATACTGTAAATGGTTCCTGACACACTATGCATTGAGGCTGGACTTCACGTTTCAGTAAATAACAACGGGTAATGTATGAATGACCCATCCGGAGACGGGCAATGACAACCTCGTCTCGGCGCCACTCTCTGTAGCTAGGATGCCATTCACCGATTTCAGGTTTAATAGAATGTAATTTGTAATCAACGCATTGATTCCAATTATTTTGCCCAGTGATCGTATAAATGTTGTTTTAATTAAGTGGTTTAAAATCAGTAAAATGAAGTTTAAAATCTTCAGGTGGAAGTGGTAGTGCTGCTTTCGCGACACGATCTGCCTTTTCATTACCTGGTTTTCTCAAATGTCCGGTAACCCAGCAAAATGTATTATGACACTTTGATGCAATATCATGTAATTATGTTAGGATTTTTCACCAGACCTTCATGAATCACTCCGCCGTATACAGCAGTAACCAAATGTTCTCCAGACTTAATCACCTGTGCTTTCGTACTTTGCTTGAAAAAGACACGTGATTGTGACTTCAAGAATTCAACATCTCTTTAGCGTTGCAGCTTTACTGATTCCGAACATCCTATACGTGGTATCACAACCGCTTATTGTATGGATAACTGGCAGAACCCCACTAATATCGTGTCCAATAACAGTTTTAGTCTCTCGTACGTCCCACACCTTGATTTTCCTTCTGGAATCATAATCTGATCTGAAGTACAGCGACTGAAATTATGTAAAATCTAGATGAAAGAGAAGCAGCACAAGTAGGTCGGTGTCTTTTCATAAAAATACGGCTGGCTTTGACAATATTGAAGATACGGCAATCAGGACATCTGCATCAGACATTGCCTTTTTTGTAACAATTCCACTTTCGGACCTCTATTTACTCAACAGGTTGATAACATTTTCTTTATTTGTATTGTTTGCAAAGAACATGTCTTTCGTCGTCCTAAACGGGTTGTTTTCGGAAGAAAAACGGTCAAATACCACTGTACAATCGGTTTGGGCTTGCTTGATGAAGTATCTCCGACAGATCTGCCCAAATGTCGAGCCATTTTCCACTGTATCCGATGTAGAAGCTAGCAAAGATTATTTTATCATTTACATCATACATTATTTATTTACGGTGTTAATCATCTACTAAGATATGGATTCGTTTACTTGAGTATTTGTTAAAAACGCCACAATACTGAGTGGTTTTGTTCAGGGAGAAAGTTATAAGAGGGAAAATGAGCAAAACATAGAAATAAAGTAAGAGATTACAAGATATAAATAAAATATCAATAGGAGACAAGTTATCAACGATTAAATTGCATGAAAATATGTAATTATCGAAAACCGAAAAAAATGCAATGTGTGTTCGCAAATTACGAAATATGCTCTATTTTGACACGTACGGGCTTCCATACGTTTTTTGCTCCAAACATTCATTGATATTTTCCCCGTTGACGGTATTCAATAGTACAGTTAATTAATTTGCACTAGTAATCATATCTATTCAACCTTATTGGGTTTTTTATCCAAGTTTTGAGGATATTGTCAGTGACAAATAAGGAAATACCACTGATAGGGTGATGTCATGTCAACAGACAAAAAAATATATCGTAATATCATAAATACATCTATTTATGACATAATCACTTATAAAATGGATTGTATTATCGAACTAACAGTTCATCGAATACAAGAACTTTTAGACTGATAACTAGATGTATACTAGATGTACATGTATTTATCAACGATGACAACGAAGGAAACATGCATCGTCTGCAAAATTACCACCCTGTACAGCACTCTCCATATATACAGCGGCCCATACACAGGACATATTTCACACACAAAAAAACGAAAATTAGTCATTTTGCCCTTTTTCGATTTCTTTCGAATACAACTGTGTTTGTTACTTCTGAAATTTGTTTGAGGTATAATGGTAGAATGGTTAGACTACTAGGGGGTGACAAGCTGATCTTTCCCGGCTAAAACGGGAGACACACCTGTGAAGGGTGGGAGAAGATTTCTTCTTTTGCTGGATGAGTCGACTTTATATAAATGTTCTTGGGTGTACAAAAATATTGGGTACCAAAATTTCTATGTATGCCATCTGTATGTGATTTTTATAACGCCTTTACGTAATAAATGTTACACTCTTTGATTAGTGTTGAATTTACGTCACTAAGACAATGCATAATATATATCACACTAAGGCCGGTTGCAAGAAACCATACTCTTTCAGCACCAATACCATCACGTTCAGTGCAATACAAAAGCTATAAGTCAAACTGACAACAGCCAGTTCATGTCCTTATAATATAACCACTGGATTAGTGGTGGTTGAATTAAAGACACTGCATAGCCTAGTAAGACAACCAGATAAGTGGTGGAAATTTTTATAAAGCTCGACTTTATACACTTACCCGGTCAGTGCCTAGTCGTTTTATTTCAAATAACTCTCTGGAGAAACTGGGGATAGTGTTTTGTGTCCAAAAACACTTATGGTGTGAATTAAGGGAAGTCGCTTTGAGCCGCCGCTTTACATTTTAATCGTATTTGATGATGTGATAGATTCTAACATGTGATGTCACCTATCCAAACGGCTGAGTGATAATTAATAACCTATTCGAAAAGGTGCAGTACTGCAGTATGATAATATGTACATAATTTATTCAAATTTTGTATTGGTAATACCAGAGACGTACGTAATATGGTTATATACGTCTCTGATGATATGGTGTCACCTATTGTTTTTTTGTTTTTAGGTGGGTTTTTTAAATATAATTTCATATAGTTTAAGGATTTGTTGATGGACCATCAAGTGTCGTGTGGTCAATTGAAACTCCATGTATTTACCTCATCAACCTAATGGTAGAATATCTTTGCTTTTAAACATAAAAGAAGATATTTGATAGATAAGAATATTTTAAAATAATATCGGCTAGATTAAAAAATGATTAGAGAAAATTCAATTTAGAAGCTTTACTTACCGTATCAAAGTAAAGTATTTAATAAATTCCAAGAAAGAAAGGGGAAATTTACTGTAAGTTTCTTCCGTCTAAAGTTATTTTATCAAACTATTAGATGTTTGTGTAAAAAATAGTTTCATATTGTACATGTTGATTTGAAAAGTCAGAGATATGTAACTAACAGCGCACATGCCTGTAGCTCTCCGATCTGGTTACTGAAGAGGGGGAATCGTACCTACCGATACATCATACGCCCGTATTGGTTCTTTTTATTATGTATTAAGTCTTGAAACTCTTTTTTTATGTCGTAGAAAGCCAAACTAACAAATTAGCTGCTGATAACTTAATGCTTAAACCATTCTTTTACGCCTCAATTATTTATTAAGATGATAACTTATCATTATCACTTAGACTATTTTATAAATATTTTACAGTATTTTATGATAATGACTGTTGTATTTTACAATTTAGATTCTAGGCTTACCAACTCTTCTTTCCCAAATTCTACTCTTAACGGCATACTTGGATTTAGCACTGTTAGTCATTCAAAATACCTTTCATCCCTTTAGAATGTCACTTTTCCACAAAAAAAGTGCGCAAACTTTTTGTTAGTTTGACTGATAATTTTAGTTTAGAACTTAAAAAATATTTGTAACTTATAAAAGAATTAGTTCGTTTACATTGCTATCCTGTATAATTGTAACTGCGTGTTGGAAGGAAGCGCTGAGAAGTGCACCAACACGGAAAAGCATGATATGCGTCGAGAGTTATGTCCCTTTAACACCCAGCACTTCCTTTTCACGACGCCATATTTTGAGGTGATTGTCAACGTGAATATTTGAACGCGAGAAATCGCCATTCATCAATAAATCTAGTAATTCATTAGCACTGATTTAAACGAATTTCTAATTACCATTAAATTTAAAATGCATCTTTATGTATATTTTGTCCATATACCGTACTGCTTTCGCTAAAAAGACATTTAAAAACACAAAACTCTACTACCTTAGATATATGTGTTCTTCCCCCATCATGTACTAGTAAACAAGTTAACGGTATATTATACTGTCATAGCCTAGGCCAGCAAAAAGCTATCCATTTGTTTGGACGAAATCAATCATTGGAAAGAGTGATAATCGGATATTCACAAAATAAATTGGCATTTTCTGTAACTAGACTCATTTGTGTTCATAAATGATTGAACGGTGCAAATCATTTGAAGGCGTGTTAAACCCGGGATTAATCCACGCAATAATAATAAGCAAATAACGTTTTCAAGCATAGTGCACACTTGTTCAATTCCTCAAAACCATTGGGGTAAATATTAATCGCATCGTACGTTCGCTTTCTGTGCATGTCGCAAGTTGAAAGTTTGTTGACATTGTTTTTTTGCCATGGGTAGCAGTTCATACTTACAAAAACGTTTTTAATCCCTTTCTTTTGATTTGATTTGACTTTTAAAAAATCTGAAAAGGGCCAATGATAAAACTCATTATTTGTTGAAATAACATTCGTTCATGTGGTTGGGTGAGTCTCTAGCAGTAGTTCTGAAAGTTGCAATATATCACCTTTGCATAATATTACAGTCAAAATGGCACCCCGCAAAGGAGCTGGTAAAGGGGACAAGAAGAAGCAGACCATCAATGAGGTCATCACTAAGGAATGCACAATCAACGTCCACAAGAGGATCCATGGAATGTGTGTACCTAATTTTGTAGTGAAATACATGGCATTAACTTGCCTTCTACATTGTTTATCATTTGTACTAGACCTTTCAGTCATGGTCAATTATTTCACCAAGTAAACCAATTTTACGATTACTGCAACAAGTGGGAGTCATCTTTTCTTAACTGTTGCAAAAAACTGACTGGTAATCAGATGGAAATTTGATTTTCATTGCTTTGATTTACTATATTACATTTGTTCAAAAGGCTAAAAGAAGCCCTATAAAATCTCCCATTAAATTGTATTGGTTCTTTCTTCTTCCAAATGTACTTTCTGTTGTACCGAACTGATCAAGTAAGCTTTGGATGCCTTTACAAGTTAGTTAGTAGTAGTGTTGGTCATTGGGTACATCTAAGGATCTCCCTTGTTTATCTCGCTACCAGAAGCCTATATGGCAACAGCTTTGATGTGTTGCTGTACATATGAAAAAAATTAAAGCAAGTTCTTGTTCCGATGCCAAAGACAGCAAATTTCACCCCCACTTTGTGTTTTGAAATATGAGAAAGAATTATTCCGAATGCTATTGAAAATTACAATGGAACATACTCAGGCATTTGGAAAATCGCTCCTTAAATGATTGTGCATGTCTTAGGCGTTAATTACATGAAGATAAACTTGTATGATATTTTTTGTAGTGGCTTCAAGAAGAGGGCTCCCCGTGCCATCAAAGCTGTGCGTAAATTTGCAGAGAAGATGATGGGAACTCCAGATGTTAGAATAGACACCAGGCTCAACAAGCATGTGTGGTCTCAGGGTGTCAGGTAAACAAAATAACATTGATTTTAACCTTCATTTAGGAGAAATTGGATTCCTGTTGTATAATTCAACAGTAAGATCTTGTGGTCACTGAAGAAACATTGTAATCTACAAGCCACTGTATAAGAGTCATATGAATCTTTAGTTTGGATATTAGAGGCAATGACCATACAAATAGTGGTCCAGCAGCTGTATTCTATCAAAAATCTCTTTAACTCGGCAGTTCATGTGTTTTGAAAAGAAATGTTTCGTGTTGAGAAGTATGGATTGTAGAAAGTTTCAAGTAGCATGACATTTGTCTGATGCAAGTGATGGTATGAAAGGTACTAGTCATCAAAACGTTGCACATAAAAACTTGGCTGGTTGTGCTGCATGAACCTTTCTGCAATCTTTAAATACATCAATAAAGACATCATCATTCTTTTGCATTCTTTCATATTTTTGAAAAATAATGCCTAAACTTTTAGCAATCTTTAACAGTGTATAATTTTCCAAAACATTTCCATAAATTGTAACTATTTACATATGCACTAGTCTATAATAAAAACAAAGAAACAGGAATTGGTAAGAGAAGGTAAACACAATTTGTTTTGGCCAAGTCGCATGATATACCTGAAAATATCTGTAATTTCACTAGACAGATGTCGGAGGCTTGTAGATTGCCTTGCAGGGAAAGCTGGTGAATTTTCCACAAAATTCATAAGCATGGTATAATGCTATTGAAAACTATAGAGCAAGTATTAGTGTAGAAAATAAATAGGGGATGCAACATCAACTTCAGATGTATATCATGGGTTTCTTTCTGTTTGTGCTGTAAAATTTGACATAAAATACTTCCAATTGTACCTTCTGTCAATGAAATTTCTTAAAAGAATGTTGAAGATAAAAGTGCACCAAGTAAGAGCTTGAAAAAGGTACAAGAATTTAATGACAGATTCAATCATTGAAACAGTACTTTAATTAGTTTTGCAGTTTTAAAGGTATGGTTCCAGTTTGATTACATCTATCATCTTCATCAGACTATTAAAATACCTTAAGTGGGCAGATGGTTATGAATCAAGATTCTACGTAAATAACTGCATTTAGCAAATTTGACTCCATTCATGAAGTTTTCCTCCTAAAATTATAATAACAATGGTCCTTATACGCGTAACCATGCTTGCTAATAAACATTGTAAACAAATTCAGGGAACCATTGTAGGCTGAATTCTAATCCATCATTAAATTAGATTGTATTAACACTAAATACAATTGGTTTGGTTTTCGAAAACGTTTTTCTATCAATTTTGGTGCATCTTTGTGAAATCACCATAACAGTGTGTTTTCCTTGAACAGGAACGTTCCCTACCGAGTACGTGTGAGGCTAGCTCGTAAGAGGAACGACGACGAAGACTCCACTAACAGATTTTACACACTTGTGACATATGTACCCTGTGCAACCTTTAAGGGTAAGTATATAGCGTTGGATGAACTTGCCTTTGTTTTCGTGATGCAAAATTGTATATTCAGTTGAATATTTCTTTCAAAATTCTGTGACATGACTTATTTTCGATCAAAATTTCAAATCAGTACATGTGTATTTCTCTTCTACTGATACATTCATGGAGTTCCATTATAAATTGTACACCTTGAACCATGTCGACCATATTGATAATTAAATGGGGGAAAAAACCTGGAAGAGTTTATATTAAGATTTGCAAATTTTTCGTTGTATTTATTGTCTTTTTTCTTGATTTTCAGGTTCACAGACAATAAACGTGGACAATGAATAAATTATGTGTACAAATCTGGTAATAAAAAAAAAATACTAAAAAAAAACATTTATTGACTTTGTCATGTTTAAATGTGGTTGAATATAAACATTTAAGAACAGCAGTAGAGACCTTTATGCAAGGCTCCAAGAAATTTCCATTTCTCAAGGCTAACATTTCTTTTGATGAGCTGTCTTGTTATAATGTTGAAAAGATTATTCCAGCATTTCTCGAGAGAAACTCCAGGTCTACCAAACATTGTTCTAATAACACTATTGCAGTTTTTCGTGTGAAGTAGGTGCCCCACAGATGGACTTAAATGTAAAAGACTAACTGATGGAAGGATTGCTGATCATATGACTGGAAATGCCAAGGTTGTAGATAATGAAATGAAATATGTCCAGACCAATAGAGAGACGGCGCTTAACTTCTGGAGCAACTCGGTCATACCATAACATGTAACCTTGAACTTTCAATCAGTCTCAAAATTGAACATAAATAATTTCAGACTAAAAATATATTTGTAAAAATTTATAAAGATTTACTAGTTTCTGAGAAATAACAATCATGCAGTTGTGCGATCTCTCAATGAATCTGCAAAACTACAGACTAAAGGAAACATGTATATGAAATTTAGATCCATCCAGCACTTTTGAAAATAGTAATAGAATATTGTTTAAAGTATGAAGGGCAATTTGACCAGTTCATCATCTGATGTTTGGCTTTTAAGTAAAAAGGTACTATATAGACTTAATGCAGGAATGATGATGCTGAAAGTTGGTACAAGATGAATGGTGAATGGGAAAGTACCGGTAGTTAAACGGTTCCATGGAAAGATGGGTGTGCCAGTGCAACATAACTTGATGGCTGATTTTAGGTAATGGCAGAATTGAAAGATCAAGCTAGCCTGTGTGAAGTGTTAAATGGAAATCCCAGTAAGTGACGATGAAACTTGACATCAAGGTTTGTTTTGATTTGTATTATTTTACGGCCGGCCAATCAACAATTTAGGTAATTTAGGACCAAACAACAGTGTAAAAATAGACAAACAAGAAACAAAAGGTTAAACTGTGTAAAGATGTCAAAATATATTGATAGCAAACAAATTGTTTATAAAATACATCATATCTTATAGAGATTAATTGAATGTAAATAATCATGGATTGATTGCACAAGTACAGAAATTACTGTATCGATTACCAGGTAAACGTTTCGTAGAGGGTTCATTATAAAATCTGTCGCATATTTGTTTGAAATCGGCGCAAGCACTTTTATAAGAAACCACACTGTTCAAAAAGTGATAATGTGATGCGTTGTCAAGAACACCAGCTTTTAGCCAAATTAGAGAAATCACTGTTTAAATATTGACCTTGAGGCAGTGTCGAGGACTCTGTCACAAAATCCCTTCAAATACCATAGTGGTGACATTGAGGGACATATTCTTCCTGTAGCCTTGATTGTGACATGGAGAAACAATGTCCGATATTGATGTTCCATCTTCAAAATGTGTCCAAACAACCTTGTATGGCCTGGAGTCGTGATATTCAGCTGAAGCTTCCAGAATGAAGGGCTATTACATCTCTCAAAATAATAAACTGACTTGTCCCGCAAAGGTAAAGTGTGTTGGAATTTTCAAACAGAATCACTATGCGCAAAATTAAAGTTGAAGAGTCGGATGTTACTGTATACATGTAATACATGGTTAGTCAGGGTTTATATTTACATGCAGTTGGACAAAATCTTGTCATTCCTACAACAAAAGGAGGAATTTGAAGAATTTGCTATGTTTCCACTATTTGGCCCAGTTCCTCTGCCCCCAGGAGGGGCCAGACCCAACGTTGATACAAAATTAGTTCCCCTTCACCCAAGGATGCTTTAGACCAAATATGGAGATAATCCTGTCATTCCTACAGAAGAAGAAGGATTTTAAAGCTATTTTCCCTATTTGGCCCCACCCCTCTGCCCACACTCACTGCTTATACAAAATTGAGTTTGTTTTGCCCAAGGATGTTCCAGCCTTAATTTGGATGAAATCCTTTAATCCCTATGGTAGAAGTATTTTATTCAGGTTTTACCTCTATTTCCCCTTTTTGGCCCTGCCCCACTGCCCCCATAGGGTCCACACCCACTGTTTATACAAAATTCAGTTCCCTTGGCCCAAGGATGCTCCAGACTAAATTGGGATATAATCCCTAAGGTAGAGGAAGGGTTTTAAAGGTTTAACAATTCACCTATTTGGCCCGTCCCACACCTACTGTTTATACAAAATGAAGTCCCCTTGGCCCAAGGATGCTCCAGACTAAATTGGGATAAAATCCCTTAATCCCTAAGATAGAAGAAGGGTTTTACCTCTTATTTCCCCTATCTGGCCCCGCCCCACACCCACTGTTTATACAAAATGAAGTCCCCTTGGCAGAAGGATGCTCCAAACTAAATTGGGATAAAGTCCCTTAATCCCTAAGATAGAAGAAGGGTTTTACCTCTTATTTCCCCTATTTGGCCCCGCCCCACACCCACTGTTTATACAAAATGAAGTCCCCTTGGCACAAGGATGCTCCAAACTAAATTGGGATAAAATCCCTTAATCCCTAAGGTAGAAGAAGGGTTTTAAAGGTTTTACCCCTATTTGGCCACGCCCCTCTGCCCAAATGGGGTCAACACCCTCTGTTTATACAAAATTAAGTCCCCTTGGCCCAAGGATGCTTCAGACTAAATTAGGATAATATCCCTTGATCCCTACTGTAGAAGAAAGATTTTAAAGGTTTTACCTCTATTTCCCCTGTTTGGCTCTGCCCCCAGGGGGGACACACCCACTGTTTATACAAAATTTAGTTCCCTTGGCCAAAGGATGCTCCATACTAAATTGGGATAAAATCCCTTAATCCCTAAGGTAGAAGAAGGGTTTTAAAGGTTTTACCCCTATTTGGCCACGCCCCTCTGCCCCCAGGGGACCACACCCACCATTTATACAAAATTGAGTCCCCTCAGCCTAAGGATGCTCCAGACCAAATTTTGTCAAAATCTACTTAGCCGTTCAGGTCAAGTAGCGTTTTAAAGGAAAAGTTGATAGAGGACGGAAGACAGACGCAGCTGTATGGCAAAAGCTCACCATGGTTCTTTGGACCAGGTGAGCTAAAAACCTGTTTTTTCCCAAAAAAATCTTTGAAAATAGGAAAAATTAGTACAACCATTTTACAGTTGAAGACAAAATCAACAATGAAAATGATTTGAAATAATTTATTAATCATCTCGTCCATGGACAGAAGAAAAGACATACAAAATTCAAATTTGTACACCTGCACCAAATTTAACAATAAGATGTGGCATGTTTTACTGCCGTAAGTTTTCAATACATTGAAGGTACATCAAATAATCAAAGAGCAGTAAAAGAATAATTGGCCTTTGTTGATGCTCGTGAAAACTTTTCATAAGCATGTTTGCTACCGTGTAGATTTACTCTGATAGTATTACATCGATCAGTACAGCAAAACGTGTTTATATCAAACCTCAGCTGACCCTTAAATTTTTTAATTTGTTTTTGGCAAAAAGACTTTCTCAAGAGCTGCATACTTACCAGTACAAATGTATTCACAAATGCATAATTATACTATCATCTAGAATTAACAAATACAGGGACATTGTACTAAAACTTTTAAATAAACATTTAAATTTTTAATAAACATGCCAAAGTATTAAATAAATTTGTTCCTAGAGCTATATTGAACACGTTTTACTGTACAATACTTGTCTTACACAGATTTTTTTTTATTCTCATAACAGGATACTGAGCTGCATATAGATGCACTGAACTTAATAGTTCTTCACCTCAAAAATCTCCTTTGGCAGCTGTAATATTTGGAACATATACGTGTATTACCAACAGAACATTAAAAGAAACATACGGTATATTCATACCAAAATATTTGTTTTTTTAATAAAAGAATATTCAGATTAACACCAATATCTGATGGCCCCGATTTATCAATTGACGCTAATTCCCATTAAAGTTGGCTTTATACAAAATATCTTTAAAACAATATCATGTGTTTGAAGTTGCACTAGCCCTTTTAACATATTAATTTGATCTGGCTTAAATATACTAGTGGAGTTATTTCAATCGAAGATCCAAATAGTTCATGACAATCAGAAGTCAAATTATTCCTCCTCTCTTTACAAAGTGAGGCAAAAAGAAATTGCTTAAAGAATAATTAAGCAATTAATAGTTATGCAGGAATAAAGGCACATAATTACTGAATAAGTGTTGAAAGGTATGTGTACTTCAATTTTGATAAAAATGGACACATTTCATCCTACTCCTGATTCTCTTGTTCTGGCCCAGAGCAGTTTTACAAAATTAAGCTTCTTAAATTTCATGATACAACGTTATTGAACGTTCTTGATGATGGAGGCACACACAAAAAGAATAATTTCAATTTTAAACATTAAATGGAACACAGACTGCATGTTAAATAGATGTTCAATGAATTAACTACAGTTTACGATATTTGGTCTTTATCATGACCATAATGTAAAGGGAATGTACATGTTGTGTCAGTATTTTAAAGTACAAATTTTAATATATCGGAGATGTACTATTCCACTAGCCCGGCACCTGCGGCTTACCAACTTTATATCTGGGCTAGTGATTTTATATCTAGTAGAATTTTGCAAAAACAGCCTGCAAACTAATACTGGAAATATGGAAATGTGTACACATGTAGCCCTGTAGCCCTGCATATATTATTTCGGGACAATCTAGCTCTTAAGCTAAATTATAATGTCATTCTCAAATGAAACTTCAGTCCAAATTTATTTCTTTGGCAAAACCTTAAATTTAATCACAAAACCTACTTGTAGAAAAAAACACTACAATAAAGCAAACATCCTTTGAATTAAGGATGCCAGCATAACATTTCATACATATTGAAAATCTTACCAATTAGTATGAAATGATCAGTCTACGTATTACATGAATGTTGAAATGAAATCATGTGCCCGAGTTCATTGTTGATTCTTCACTGTTCTAGATCTAAACAAAGCATTTACTGTAATGGTTAAAAATGTTATACTGTTGAACTAATAGGTATATGCTACCTTAGACATTGTGTCTGAACTAAATAACATAAATTACGTTTTTGTACTTTAAAAGGTATTATCAAATAACTATCCAAAACAATTATAACTTGCATACATCATGAGTATAAATACCTTACTAGTAACTAAGTATAAAATTCTTTTAGAAAAACAATAAACAATATGTATCATTAATTGTTCTGATGAAAAGTACTTCATTGTATTCAACATCCAATATAGACACTAGCATGAACATACTGTAAGCATACATTTTGCTTCATTAAAAAATACAAAAAAAAACGTATTCATTGAAAGTGCCCACCACCGACTAAAGCACTTTTTTTTATATAAATTTTTCCATTTAACTACCCAGTAATATATAACTGGTCTAATTGCCAAGTGTCTAGTGAAATAAATAATGACAGGTAAAGCACAAGGAGGAGATCTCGAGATGTACAATGTACCAGGTTTGACAATTTGTTTTTAAAAACCCAAGATACGAATATTTGCCTTCTGACCTAAAAACCTAGAGCTCTTTCATTCTAAGGACGCATGTTAACTTCTTATAATGCCACATATACATCTCGATGTATTGAAATCAGAAGCTGAATGGATACTAACTGGCAACTATGTCAGAAATTGATTGAATTGAGAAGACACCGATACAAAAGAAAAGACATTAACAACATGAACCAAGGGGACAACAAAACGTAAGGAAGAACACAATATCTCTGCACAGGCAACAAGGTGTAACCAGGTCACAGATCCACAGGTAACGAGGTGTAACCAGGTCACAGATCCACAAGTAACAAGGTGTAACCAGGTCACAGATCCACAGTCTGAGCTATAAATGCAGCATATAGTGTAAAATCAATTTGAGAAAGCATTCCTTCTTTGACCATTCTCCTGGCCTCACCTTAACTCAAATGAGGTGACCATATAATAAATATTGAACATTACAAACTTTTACCTGTGTTTCTGATTATAGAATAAACTGACCTCATTTGGTAATTAAAAATCTAATGATTCAATCATGTAGTTGTTCTGATGACAGCAGCCAAACTGTTGCTAATGTCATGATTTATTAGATATTTACCTAAATCAAACTTTTGCATGGTTATTTTTGTTTTATCACAATATGAAATGGGACTCGACAAGGTGAATTTACCCAAAATTAAAGCTAAGCTAGACAATAAATACACAAAAAGGTAATTGTACTTTGGACGATACATGTATTTCATCAACAACAAAAATCACAACAGAAGATATGTATATATATGTAAGCCACATTTATACAATAACATATGTATACAAATTGTACCAGCACCCAATTTCTTGTGAAAGGAGTCAAATGTCATGATGACTTCATTGAATGGATGGAGTTCTAACTGCACTTTTCTTAAATGTTTTGAAAGATATTTGTTATGTAATTCACTTTTAAACTGTTATTATTTCAAAATAATTTTTGAATACATATATCAGAAAATTTTCCACATATGTAGGAGAAATGTATAATGAGCAAAACCTTCATGAAAATCTGAACAACTTTTCTTCTATTTTCATATACAGTACATTTCACTTAATATCATGCCTCTTAATGTCAATTTCTGGTTATTATCATTTTTCTTGATGCACTAGATTTCCTGTTATATAATCTATGTAATTCCATTCTTTGTATATATATTTATATATATGTTTATAAAGCAACACCAAGAATTCTTTAGGTATATTTTTCTAACAAAATTTTGTATAATCTTTCAGAAACCAACTTCTTTTCTTATGAACAAAAATGTGTCATTGAAATTTAATTCAATGTATATATATTGTGAAAATCAACTTTTGCTGTATCACATAATTTACATACATGTATCAACAAAAGGTAATAACATTTTTTTAGACTGCAAACCAAACCTTAGGGTTTGAATTACCAGAAATATCGGACAGATGCATGCGAGTAGTAATTTCTGACATGTAATTACCACATTGATGATTTGAACTGTTTAATCTGGTTATAAATTCATCCTAGGAAGCGATTATTTGAAGAAATTCCATTATCTTAACATGACCTGCATGTACAATGTCTTTGTTTTAGAAGTCTAACAATATTATTTTGTTCAAAATAATAATAGACATAAGAATTATTTACCCCATTATGCGTTTAGAATTTTGATTTCAAGGTTTCACAGCTTCATAACAGCTTAGGTCATACATATGAACAAAAGTCTCACATCGATACATGTATATGTGTTTAATTGATATGTATATACGACAGTATTGAAAAGTTCTGAAAATCACAGCAACACCCATGTAGAACCAATTGGAAAGCCATTAAATAAATAAAATGGGTTAGGCTTAAATCTTACATTGCTTGTCCTTCATAAACATAAGGTGTCCTTATTCCAAATGGTATAAGGGCAAGCTTTAATTTTCATCCCAACTGAATCGGAATTAAGAAAAAAATATTGTTAGACAAATTCTTATTCCGTTTCTTACATGTAAACTAGTATCTATTTAATGTGCTGCAGAAAAATGGGTTCAAACAAATTGAAAAAAGACAGATTAAGAATATATGTGGCAAATACTGTGATCGTTAAAAGAGATCTCAGATTTATAAATATATTTTCTTCACAACCAAGTCATATTGTCATCAACTTCTGTACTGCTCACATCCAGAGGATCGATGCCAAGCTGAGAGGGCATGATCTTAACCCCATGCATCTTCAGCATGTGTCTTTGTTTACTGTCTGCCCGCGAGTAAAACTTTCCGCAAACTGAACACTCAAAAGTATGATTTCCACATGTAAACTTTTCATGTCTCATTTTAGACTTTCTGGAAGCAAATCCAGTGCCACATTTTTCACAATAAAACTGTTTAGCTTCTCCCCTTATCAGGGAATCTCCCTCCTCAAAACTTTGATTTGCAGAGGAATAACCAATTGGACTAGATATGTTGGGTGATGTTGAGTTGTCTAAACCAGATATCCTAAGGGGAGATAACTGTGATGGCCCCACTGTCCCAACCACCCCTGAACTTGACGCCTCCATGAGAGAAGGTTTGTGAAGAAGGGACACAAGTTTGGGCTCATTTTTCTTCTTCTTTGTTCGCCTAAGTACCGCTGGTTCCCTGTTTAGTGTGCTAAGTGGCGTGTCACAGCCACTAGACTGCGACATGCCGTCGTCGTCTGATCTCTCCTCTCCTACCATTGAGTAGCTCTTCACATTCTTCCAGTCATTAACACTACTTGCAGAAAAGTCAATTATGGATGTAGATGGACTTATGTAATGTAGTTCAGCATTTTTGTCTGAGGAAAGTTTAGAAAGCTGAGAATTTCTATCATTGTCCAGGAACATGGACGACATGTTCAATTCTTTATCACTACCTGTTTTGATGAGGCAATTTCTCAGTAGAGACACTTGATTGGTATTCTTGCCCACCTCAAATGCTGTATTTCCTTGAACAGAATGTATTATCAGGGGAGATTTCTCAATTACAGGGGAGTTATATTCTGGATCTTCTGGTTCAGTTTTCACAACAAATGATTCACTAGAATTTTCAGTATTGTCATGGTTCTTTGCTGAGTCTCTCTCATCTTCATTCATATCTTGGTCATCTTGTTCGTCTGTTGATTGAGATCCTGCTTGTTCTGTTTCAACTCTACCTAGTTCCTTGTTGTAAATCATAAATTTGCCTCTTAGTTCTCTACGCTGAGTTTCACACTTGGGTACAAAAGGTGGTGTGATTTCCTGTGAATCTGAGTCACTCCTCCCCATCACAGCATCAGAGTAATTCTCCTTTTGATCAGTTTGTCCACAACTAGCACTACTTATGTCACCAAAATCTCCATAAGCATCATCTATTGGTTCCTCTTTTATGGCTACTTTTTCCTCATCTGATGAATTGGAACTGTCTTGAGGTTCATCCTCCTCAATATTATTCTCCTTGTTTCCAGACATTGTTTGGTCCACATGAGATTTAGGTTGATTTAAAGGGAGCTGACTGACCCTCAACAAGCGTCCCTGTTTGTCTCGAGTAACAAACAAGGTATTCTCAGTGTTTTCGGTATCGCAGCAGTCCATGGACATTGAAGGAGATTTGGTTTGGCTCCAGGGTTGATACTGTGTCACAGAACTCTTCTTCATCTTTCTCCTATTTGAACTGGATTTATTTGTTTCACCATGTTTCAGCTGACCAGACAACCCAGCGTCTACCTTAGCCGCATTGAGTTTGATCCTGAAGTTGTGTTTCTGCCTACACATGAGACGCTTCCGTTTCTTGATTTGCATTTGAATTCCTCTAGCAATGCCTAGGGTACTCTCCACCTTGGATGCATGGATACCATTTGTTGAAGTGTTTTTGAAGTTTTCCCGAGGCACAACTTGGTGTATTTTTATGATATTTTGTTGAGATGAGTTAATAGCAGACAGACATATGATAGCATCCACTTCCATATCTGCCAAGGCTGTATAGTGGTTCCTACAAATTTCCAACAGGGACTGGCGCAACATTCGACAGACCTCATTGTTGCGAGATAAAGCTTCCTCATCCATCTTTTGGTCAGTATCTTACTAGGCAATTACCTGAAAGAAATAAACAATGTATCATCAATGCCATCTGTTTCATTGTAAAATTGTACAAACTAAATCAATATGATCTAAAGGTGGCCGTACCAATGAACAAGAGGCCCAGAGGGCCTGTATCGCTCACCTGAATATAATTAAAGTAATTGGTATGAAGTAAAGATATAGCACTCCATGGTAGATGCTGTTAGTACATATGAAATTTCAGAAAGATCCATCCAGTACTTGAGATATAGAGAACAAACTTCAAACAGAGCCGCCCCTACGGGGGTCATACCCACCAATTATACAAAATTGAGTCACCGTCACCCAAGGATGCTCCACACTAAATAAGGATAAAATCCCTTCATCCCGATGGTCGGAAAAGGATTTAAAAGGTTTTACCTCTATTTTTCCTATTGGGCCCGCCCTTCTGCCCCCCCCCTCCCCTCGGAGAGACCACACCTACTGCTAATACAAAATTGAGTCCCCTTTGTCCAAGGATGCTCCAGACTAAATTAGGATAAAATCCCTTAATCCCTATGGTAGAAGAAGGATTTTAAAGGTTTTACCTCTATTTTCCCTATTGGGCCCCACCTCTCTGCCTACAGCGGGGTCAGACACACCGTTTATACAAAATTGGTTCCCCTTCACCCAAGAATGCTTCAGACCAAATATGGACAAAATCCTGCCATTCCTACCGAAGAAGGATTTTGAAGATTTACGTCTATTTCCCCTATTGGGCCCCACCCCTCAGGTCCCAGGGGGGCCACACCCACTGTTTATACAAAATTGGTTCCCCACTACCCAATGATGCTCCACACCAAATATGGACCAAATCCTTTCATTCCTACAGAAGAAGAAGGATTTTAAAGAATATTTGCTATGTTTCCCCTATTGGGCCCCACGGCTCAGGCACCTGGGGGGCCAGATCCACGGTGTATACAAAATTGGTTCCCCTTCACCCAAGAATGCTTCAGACCAAATATGGAACAAATCCTTCATTCCTACAGAAGAATAAGGATTTTAAAGAATTTGCTATATTTCCCCTATTGGGCCCCGCACCTAAGCCCCCAGGGGGGCCAGACCCACCATTTATACAAAATTTGTTCCCATTCGCCCAAGGGTGCTTCTGACCAAATATGGACCAAATCCTTTCATTCCTACAGAAGAAGAAGGATTTTAAAGAATAATTTGCTATGTTTCCCCTATTGGGCCCCGCCCCTCAGGCCCTGGTGAGCCAGACCCATGGTTTACATAAAATTGGTTCCCGACTACCCAAGGATGCTCCACACCAAATATGGAACAAATCCTTCCATTCCTACAGGAGTAGAAGGATTTTAAAGAGTTTGCTATATTTCCCCTATTGGGCCCCGCCCCTCAGCCCCAAGGGGGGGCCAGACCCACCATTTATACAAAATTTGTTCCCATTCGCCCAAGGGTGCTTCTGACCAAATATGGACCAAATCCTTTCATTCCTAGAGAAGAAGAAGGATTTTAAAGAATAATTTGCTATATTTCCCCTATTGGGCCCCGCCCCTCAGCCCCAAGGGGGGGCCAGACCCACCATTTATACAAACTTTGTTCCCCTTCCCCCAAGATGCTTCTGACCAAATATGGACCAAATCCTTTCATTCCTAGAGAAGAAGAAGGATTTTAAAGAATAATTTGCTTTATTTCCCCTATTTGTCCCCGCCCCTCAGGCCCCTGGGGGGCCAGACCCACTATTTATACAAAATTGGTTCTTCTTCACCCAAGGATGCTCCACACCAAATTTTGTTAAAATCCACTCAGTGGTTCATGACTAGTAGTGTAAAGTTGACGGACGCAGGACGACGGACGCTGCGGTTCAAGTTCAAGTACTTACAGTTTTTAGCTCACCTGGTCCGAAGGACCAAGGTGAGTTTATGCCATACCGCAGCGTCCGTCGTCCTGCGTCCGTCAACTTTACACTACTAACTCGTGGCATTTCAAAATTCATTCCCGATAGTAAGGCCAGACAAAACAAAAGGCACAGAGGGCCTGTATCGCTCACCTGTTTCTTTTGTTACATGAAACTGACCTATAGGTAACTTCAGACCAAATTTGGTAACTAGAACACCAGACATTTTAACATCTCTTAAACGCTTCTCAAGATATTGTTGTTTGAAATTTAAAATTGTTATTTTAAAGCTTTTAACCCTAGTTGACCTTTGACTACGGCTAGCACTTAAAGTCGACATTTGACCTCATTACTGTAATAAAGAAAAATATTTGCACTGCTGGTCTACATAACATACCCAAGTATCATGACACTAGACCAAATGCTTCTTAGGATATCTTCGTTTTAAGTTTTTAACATTTTTGACTTCTGTGACCTTAAAAGTAGGTCAAGGTCATTTTAAAGAGGAAACTTTATAGCACTCTATTCCTGGTACCTACTGACCAAATAGCATGACCCTGGGCCTTATGGAACTTGAAAAGAAGATTGTTTAAGCTTTTAACCCATGTTGACCTTTGACTCCGGCTAGCACCTAATGTCGACATTTGACTTCATTTCTGTAATTAAGAAAAATATTTGCACTGCTGGTCTACATAACATACCAAAGTATCATGACTCTAGTCCAAATGGTTCTAAGGATATTGTTGTTTGAATTTTTGAACATATTTGAGCCCTGTGACCTTGAAAGTAGGACAAGGTCATTTTAATGAGGAAACTTTATAGCACTCCATCCCAGGTACCTACTGGCCAAATATCATGACCCTAGGTCCTCGAGTTCTTCTTCAGAAGTCGTGTAAAAGAAAAACTTGACGGCCAGACGTCGGATGCCGCAGTACTGCATAAGCTCACATGGCCCTTCGGGCCATGTGAGCTAAAAATATGTATATTTCCTGTAACAAGTTGGTAAAATTTAGGGTAGGTAGGTAGGTAAAAAAAAATATCCTCACAAAACATTTTATATGGGGGAGTGATCTTGACTTTACCAGTGCTTCTTTAAAAATTATTTTAAAAGTTTAAAGGGTAGGCACAAACAATTAGGGTAGGTAGGGTTATGCCAAATATGTTTTGTTTGGCCTAAGCTGTGCAATAGCCAGTGGATATTATTGTATAAAGGAGGAGTCTACAATCATTCCAAGAATTTGATCTGTGACATGTAGGTCTATAGTATTCTATACATTTTTAAATACAACAATAGCTTACACTAAAGTTAAATGAAATTTATCACACATAGTTTGAAAAAGTAAATGTCAAGCGTCAACTGAAAGCCCTGGTGACAGGTAAAACTTTATTCTCCCATAACTACTATCGGTTTACTCTGCACTCCCGCTTCATTGGATAAACCTATAAGGAGTATGTAAACATTTTTGGTTACCCACTAGTAGGTTACACCCTGCCTGGACTTGATTTCATTGGTCAATTTTTTACTTATGACATCACGTAACAATGCTTTGCGACGTCATCTCTATTCTGACGTCATGATTCACAGCAATTGTTTCCCCCATCGGAAGCTGATCATGACATAGTGTATTTTTAAGGGAAACATATGGCTTTTCCAGATATAAATATGAATATAATGGAAAAAAAAGGACCCAAAACTCGTGATGGTAGGTTATCATGTTTATCTAACTCTCGTTAGTTAATTTCCAAATTGTAAAAGACACTCTGTAATCTTTGTGTCTTTATACCATTTGAAAATTAACTAACGAGAGTTAAATTAAGATAGTAAACATGGTAACCAACCATCACTCGTTGGGGAACCTCTATTTAACTAACCATACTTATCATGAAAAAGAACAAAAGGCCCATTGGACATACCTTTCTCGTCTTGACTTATCATATTTTAACCATTTAGCAAACTGTTTGCAGACTTCAAGATAGATTTATCTACAGACTACAATACTGACTTTGACAGCAAAATATAAATAAAAAACAATTTCTGAGACCTGTGAAATATTTGTTGATCATGCAAGCTTGACTTGAAGTAAATTTCAAAATGAGTAATAATCCTATCAATTCGTAACTCCTAAAAAGTTGAAGAGTATTCTATACAAATCAACATAGATAAATCTAGGTCCAGTGCTGTGTATCCTGACTCTGGGCATATTCACTTGCAGCAGATTTTGAGTTGGACTCATATATGACGTTACCTCTGAACAAATTCGAAAGACACGATGTGGAAATATATTTTTTTTGAAATAAGTAAGTCTGTTTTAAATACTTCTTGGTTGACGTTCACAACTTACCCTTTTAAATGACCAAAACATTATTATGATGAAGTTGAGTAAAAACAAGCACCCTGTCGATATACACTTCCGCAAAGATGATAATGCAAGAATTAGAAACGAAGCGCAATAGCAGCAAAAAACAACATGATAATGTTTAGGCCACGTGTTACCCAAAATAAAGAAATGTATAGAAAATTAATTATTAAAGTTTTCTTTTAATTGAAAAGAAAAAAAAATCTTTCAAAAATCTCATATGATTTAATTAATAATGGTTCGTTTTATTTTAGTAATAAATATGGAATTTGTAGTTACCACAATGGATGCGTTCCAACAAAGAGGGTGAAGCGGAACTACATCACATTTAGCGTGTTTTCTATGTGAAGAAGTATTTTTTATTCAATTGGTAGGTTTCAGCATTTTAAATTGTAGTTGATTTGTTGACATGCATCAATATATGTTAATAGCTTGATGAACTTTTAGAATAAACTGCAATTTAATCGCAGGTTACGCGGCGCCTCGTTTTGACCAATCGCAGCATGAGCAGGTGGAGGATATTGTGTATTATATCCGCGAACATTGTGTATTGTACTGTCTTGAAGTACATCGTTCACAGAATTTGTGAATATAGAGTATGCATTTGAATAAATGGATCTGGATGTTATGGAATCATATATTTTTTACCTGTATCTTATTCTATATAGAGTTATCGCTAAAGCTCTTTGGCCTATATTGGCTGGCAGTACAGTAAGGCTTATATTGGTTTTCCTTTTGATCTTTTAGTGCAATTGTTACTGTAGGTACAGTATTATGGCGTTTTCTTTCATCAAACCTGGTATCATCCGTCAAATTGGAAATTGTTACTCGTTTGAGAGGATTTCCCTACTATGATTTCAGACACAGAAATATTCTGCCAAACTGCTTTGTCAATAAAAAAAAGTGGTGGAGGGGGTTTGTTAGGTTAAGGCATTTTATGTCCACTGATATTTTGATTATTAATTGATTGAATTGCACTACTTGGGTGGTCAATTATGTTGGTGCAATGGATAACACACCCGCCTTTCACCATGCCAGCCAGGGTTAGATTACCTGAATGATTAATTGAACAGAATTAATATGGGGTCACCTGCCCAGCCACATGGGTTTTCTCCGGGTACACTTATTCTAAATTCCTGCCACATAAAGACCTCCAGACCAGCACACACGAGGGCAAATAAGAGTTAGTTTTAACGGTAATTTCAAAGTTATTATCAAGTGAAATTGCACCCTAGACCCTAGTAAAGTATATAAGAAATGCATCTATATATTTGTATACTAATGTGAACAATGTGTATTGTTCTAAATTATGAATTCATTTTGAGATGCCCTTTTTATACGCCCGTCATATTTGACAGGAGTATTATGGTATGGCTCCGTCCGTCCGATGTAAACTTTGTTTGTCCGGCAATCTCCTCCTACAGTTTTTCAACGGATCTCTTTGAAACTTGGTATACATTATAATTATGATATGAAGTTGTGTCTCCCTCAAAAGAATTTTGATTCGATTTTTTTCACAAAAGTTATTGTCCTTTGTTCATTTCAGTATTTGATTTTGTCCGGCAATCTCAGTAGGATCAATAATCATGATGTGTTGTCGTGTTTCCTTGAAAAGAATTTTGATTCCACGATTTTTGCAAAAGTTATTTATTGCCTTTTGTTCATTTCAGTATTTTCTTTTTTTTATCCGGAGATTTTCTCCTACATTTTTATAGCATTTCAGCTAACCACTCTTTGAATGATGCAGATCTTATTTCAATATAAGAAAATATATTATGGAATTCGACAGGCGTATATTGTTCCACCCCGCGGTACTCTTGTTAGCAAATGTTGCTACAAAGCAGTTTAATTGTTTTCATTCTGGACTGTCTCTTTATTTCTCCCTGGAAATGCTGGGAAAAGTTTCCTCGAATGAGGAACAGCTAGTCTCTTGTATGATTGAGGAATAATTCCCGAACTAGTTTTGGACAGTTGCATTCACTCTTCAAATTTGTACACCTCAACATATACCAAGCTTTACTGCTACAATCTTTTAAGTTTTTAACATAACATACTTGTTGATGGTTCATGTCTCTTCATCAAAACAGAAAAGAGGCAGTTAAAGACGCAGCTGAACAGAGATTCATATGAGGCATTTTGCTAACCTGATATGCAAGTTATCAAGTGTGTATTAAATGCCAGATGTCCTGTATATTCATCAATCTATTAACTTGTTGACCCCTGAAGTTCCATAGTGAACTATTCTATACTTTGAATTGGAAGGGTTCAAATGTGTCTTCAGGGGTGAATGAGTTAACTCATGAATAGAATTTTTTTTAAACACAAATCTTGTATGAAGGAAAGTCCTGGAAATTTTAATAATGTGATTATAAATTTCCCTCTTCCCAAAACAATGAGACAAACTGCTACCTGTGGCAGCAGCTGTGTCGCATTATATAGACTAGTAGTGGCAAGATTGGTGAGGGTGTCTGCAAGTAGGGTATGGAGGGAAATTTTGAATCAATAGATGCAAAATTCTGTGTTCTGGGCAAATTTCAGCTAACTATTCATACTTCAGAGAAAATTCAGTTTGAGTCTTCTCTATTCCTCCCACACAGTAGATATAGGATGTCTTGCAACATCAATGCAGTCTGACTGACTCCATGTGTTCTGATAGTCTATCATAGATATATCCTAGTACAAATTACAACAAATTTACAGGTTAAAATTGATAATTGGTTACCCTCATGACCATAGAATTGAACAAAAGCGTCTATTTTGGTTATAATTGTCCTAAAATTAGCACTGGGTTAGTTTGCCTCTAAATTTCATTAGCCCAAGCTGAAAATCTGGTAGCCCTGAAAGTCGGGCTAGGGTTACACCCCTACACAACAACAAACAATTTATGTGTGACATTTTGATGACTAGTACAAGTTCACTCTGTCATCTTCATCAAACATGGTATTTTGTTTGCGTATAATCATTAATCTACATTTCATTTCAGTGTTTAGTGGGGTTCTTCATTCATTTGGTAACATAAAACTAAAAATTAGTACACAACATTAAGCATTATTTGGCTTAATATATATATTTGAAATGTCTATACTAGATGCAAAACCATTAAAAAATGAATAAATAAGTAGATACCGGTAATAATGTTTTAAAAATAAATGGTATTGTATTGATATCTTGTATATAAAATGGAAATAGAGCTTTGTAACATAAAATAGATTCTTACACAGTTTTGCTGTATTTATAGGAGAGCAATGAAGATGAGGCCTTCGGGCGAACAGGTTCAGGAGAGCACCTTCTGCGACATCCTCCACAATGCTGTTCTTCAGGTGTGCAGGGAGAAGTACTGGGCAGACTCACCTGACTGGGAGGTGGATGGAGTCATTTGTATCTCTGTACCTCACTCCCAGGAACAACATGTGGTGAAAATCCATCAAAAATTTCCTTCAAATTCCAGCAAACACTTTGATGACAGGTGTTATGAATGTGATAGAAAGTCAAAAGATGTACCATTGCCTGCAAACGAGGAAACTACAAAGAGACACTTCAGTGAGAGTGTAGAGGAAGATGATTCTAGTTATCGCAATGTGTCCGTTATTGACTTAGAGCATGCCAGTACACAGCCAAACCCAGCACGAACTTGTGGCCAAGGAACAATTCCTCAGAGTCTGCCTAGTCCGGAAAGGGAACATGACCAAAACTCCCACAACTTCTATGCTAGTCCTGATCTCAGTGGTTTTGGGCCCAATGTGCACAGACAGAAAGACGAACATTTGAAAAATTCTGGTGGTCAGTCACATTCTAAATCAAACAATCGCACCAAAGATCAGGAACATTCCTCATCCTTTACAAGCCATCCAAGAGAGACAACTCCGCCAAGGAAAAAGACAAAAACAAAGCCAGAAGAATATGTGGTAGTAAAGGCTGAGCCTGATGATGACGAGGATTTTGCTCTCCACATGGAGTGCATCGATGAGAAGGAAAGTGACAATATTGTAGAGATCAAGGATGAAAATAATCAACGTGATTTGGCAGCAGAGACACAAGAAGACATTAACTTTTTGTTGAATGTGGAGGGTGCCAGTGCCTCTCACCAATATAACTCAGGAGACCGGTCCTGGTCTCAACGTCTCCCAACTAGCACAGTTACAAGTCAAATGGACACAAATTTATCTCCCATGAGTGGTCAAGGATCTCAGGGTTTTAGCAATCTGAATCTCCTTACCCATGGGGTGGACATAGAGGATGGCACTATGAGACTGACCACCAGGGTCCAACATCCCTCGTTTATTCCTGGTCAAACTGACTCTAACACGCCAGAACAGAGAACTATTCCAAGGCCAAGTGGGCAGGACCCGGCTTCCAATACAATAGGTAAGAACAACCAAAGTTTGTCCTTTTTTCAGAATACTTTCACAGATACCCCAAGGCCTGCTGGAAATGTTGAGATGGCAGTCAGGGGAACCACCAGTTCTGGTACTGTATATAATACCCCAAGGCCTGCTGGAAATGTTGAGATGGCAGTCAGGGGAACCACCAGTTCTGGTCCCGTTCCAACCAACAACTATCAGGTTATGGCCAGGAAAAGACTGCAACTCAATAGGGCCCGGATAGGGCTGGGACTTAAGTCAACTGCAGGATTGCTTCTTGACAAAAAGTTCTTCTGCAAATTCTGTGGCCTTGGTTTTACAAATTGTGGCAACAAGAATCGCCATGAGCGCACCACTTGCGGTGCCACCGTGTACAAATGTAATATGTGCTCCTCCGTGTTTAGCCGGACCGATAGCAGAGCGCGCCACATGTTAGCCCATCACGGTGTGTCCATCAGGGGATAACTAACAGGTAATTGTCTACCCCAACGTTGCCTTCAGTGTAGGTTTGTCTGTGCTCAGGGTTTTATTAGGTATTCAAGCTATATTACCGTATTTTTCTTAATAATTACAAAGGCTCCAACCAGTAGATACTATCCCAATAACAGGTTTATGAAGATTATGATTATATTGCTTCATATAAGCCTTTGATTCATTGTCATATACCCTGCCAGTCTTATCATAATTGTTCTCTGCCTTCATGCTAAACAAATTCAAAGGAAACAGTCCCTTTCAAAATCATGTTATTAAATGTATGTAACATTGTCAAGCAGTTGAGTTTTTAAGTGCTAATTCTTTTAATCTTTATAAACAGTGCTTATTAAGTAGAATACGGTAATTTGAGATTAGAGTTGTATTTTTAACCTGCTCATCAGTGACCAATGTAGGCCAAATTATCACTGTTTTAATCTAGGCAAATATTTCCCTCTGGAGAAAAAATCCAAAAAAATTTCTCTGAGCTAGAAACTCACTCCCTATGAATAATTCTCCAAGCTGAATGTTGTTATTGTATGAAGAAAAACCTCACAAATTGAGAAGTAGCTTAATCATAAATCACATAAAAAGTTGAGTTCTCCTAAAACATGAATTAATTAAATTGGTCCCTGAAGATGACTGGTGTTTTTTTTTAAAAATGTATGTATTTCAATAGAAGAAAATTTCAATTTAGAATTGCTTGTCATTGTATACCGATAAAACCCTGATCATCAATCACTTTATTACCAGTATTATATGTTATTAATTAAAATATATACCTGTAATAGGAAATTTACATATTTCATATTTAGTTAGTAGTCTGAGATGCTAAAATTGAAACTCAGAAACTTTTACGGCTGACAACCAGCTAATTAGACCAGATGAAATTATGTTATTGACATTTCAGTGATTATTTTTGCTCAGTTTTACCTCCGAAACATGCTGTTTCCCCTAGCTAAAATGTGCCTTATTTTTCCCAAAATGACCAAAAACTGAGGAATATAAATACAAATGTAATGCTAAATTTTCCTAATTATTAAAGGAACATCCTGGCTAATGTAAAATTTAGTTAACAAAAACACTGCATTTTTTTTGTCAGTCTGTATAGTAATTTGCAATCATTTTTGTATTGCACTGACCGTACATGTGCTATTGTGATATACATGTACATGTAATACCACTTTCCCAATATGTATGTTCTAACCATATATACTACATACAAGTACATTCCATTTAGTTTTTTCTTTAACTGCACCTTAAGTGCTATAGTAACAGACACCTGATGCATTGTGTTACTTAGTATATACCTGTACATATATATATATAGCATACATTCTACAACCGTACCAATTTTGCATCATATGATTATAATTATAGCCTATAATTGTTATCACATGATATATATGCACAATTTTCCATTACCTCAGAAAAATTCAATTATCTTAAGTATTAAAGTATTACTTGTACCGCTATGTACATGTGTATATATATATACCATTAGAACTGAGATGGAATGTACATGGCCATCTTCATTTTAATATACATGTATGGAACGTGGATACATTTACATGTACCCTGCACTAAATATGATTACCCGAGTACATGCTTCAATATTTATATGTTACATCATGACTCCTATATAAGCAACTCCTGTTGAAATACTCAAAACTTTGAGCTGGCTTCACGTATATAAGAGATTGTTGCAAAATGAAGACTGTTTTAAGATGCTGAGAGAAAACTTCAATTGCATAAACCACAGTTGTTAGAGTCGTACATGATATATATAGTGTTTCATATTGGTGCTTGCTTTTAATAACATCATAGTATTGTGTTATTTCAATATCTATGCTTAATTTACCTGCATCAACAAACAGCAGTGTTCCTCATTGTTGTTGAAACAGTACTATATGTTTTGTTATCTGATGAATGACAAATAAAAATGCATTTATCTCTACATTGTACAAATGTGTAGATATATATATATATATATAACACATACTGTAAAGAAACAGTTCCAATTGTCATTTAATGAAGAATACCTACATGTATAAATTGGTGTCATGGTGTAAAGTATGTTCCTACTAAGATACCAGAATACAAACAAGATTTAGTGATCTCAATGATTTGTAATGCACATTATTATCTGTAGCAGTTCTACTGGTAATTTGATATAAAGCAATGTATTTACCTGATTGAAACCAAGATGTTGTACAAGACCGACGTCATATATATACCAGTACATGTATACTAATCATTGTGAAAGATTGATATATATAAGTGAAACTGAAAAAATTATGTAACTAAATTAACATATTGTTGAATTATAGTATTAAAATATGAATATCAATCTTTTTCTGCAACAATACAACAGAGATTGTATGCACATTATTGGAAGAAGAAAAAATATATATATAACTTGATTCCAAATTTATTCTGAACAATGAATTAATCTTGGTCATTGATGAAAAATAAACTGAGATTGATTTGAAATTACATCATGACAAGTGATCAGATATAGCGTAATTTATACAGTGCAGCTGCTGGGGTGTGACACTGTTATACTGACAATATGCTTGTAGCTATACTTTTAATACTTGTAGTACAGTATAGGAAACTTTCCAAGTGAAAACAACTGACTTAATTGGCCAGGGGTATTCTGTTATTGTGATTAGAGATTTGGCAAAGGGGTACATGTACATCTGTACTTTATAGTGCAACTATATATATAGCTAGCTGTATTATTCTATATGCCGCCGATTCCTTGCATTAACACTGGTGCAGGACCTTAAATAAATCCTGTGTGATAGTATTAGATGTATGTATGTATATATATGTACATCATATATTTTCATACAAGTTTACTCGAGCTCAGAAACACATTGTAGATATACAATATAATGTGATGACATTGGAACTGTGAAAAGGATCAAAGGGAACAAAGATTTCCTGCATTTGAATTCAGTAATTCAAAAAAATACATCTATACCTTGTATATATCCATTATATTGATCAGTCAATTCAAATAATGTCTTCATTTTCTGAATTTCAATGCACCTGAATGTGATTTACAATGTACTGTACTAATTAGCTATCAATACCTTTCACATTCACCCTTTGAAAATTTATCTGTAGAACCTTTTAAGATTTTGTCATTCATTGTGAATCAATATATTAAATTGAGGTTATCATAGAATGGGGAAAAAAATGCACAGAATTTCAGAGCCGCTACTTATAGAATGGACGTCGTGCGCTTGTTTTGATATCGGCAACTTTTTTGTCTTCTCTTTGATGTCTGAAATTGTAAACTTTGAAGACAAACAAGACATTGGGTTGTAAGTAACTTTTATTTTATTTTTGAATTCATGAGCTTTAATGTTATTCTCCAACTTTAATTTATTTATGATTTTTTTTTAACACACTTATGTAATGAGTATTACATTTGGTTCCTATTTCTGCAGTTTGAAGTTAAGTGGACTACTACACAGTACACTGATATAGCTACAAGTATGAATTTCAGGTGAAATTTTCACAAATATCTCAAACTGAATTTACTAATGTTTCATTACAGAAATGTGTTATCATGTTGTCCAGTAGTTTGTGCTGAAAAGTATTTTTCACTTAGATTATACTGAAAAAAAAAGTTTTATGACAGTATTGTTGTAGATGGCAAGATTCAATAAAGCTTCTTAAATCACATATTTTTCTTTTCAACATTTCACATTGTAGGTAGTAGGATATCCTTACCTGTTCTATATGGCAACCCATTCCGACCAACGAGTGATGCATTCAGGAGGTCAAAGAACATTATGCAACAGATACATAAAAGTCAACACCGGATGTTGAATCCAAATCGCAGGGGAGGTCCGAAGCCAGCTGCGTACATTCGTCTGTCTTTCTACCTACTTCCAAGGGGCACTGCCATGCCCAAACTCACCAAAAACGACCCTGCCATAGCATTACACCAGCAACAGGGATATGGTAGGTGTGATATTAGTACCAGCTGTTTACATTGTAAATTAAATTTGTTCCATTGTAAGTGTGTATATTGTGTGTTGATAACAGAATGCTGTAACAGCTAGACCTGATAACAAAACCATGATGAATAGAAAATTTTATAAATTAGAAAGATTGCAGAACTTCCCAAAAATCTCCAAAAGAATTTGTGCTCCCTGAAAAACCTTTCCATTCATGTTACTTTGTGTGTAAAACAAATCGTTTCAAGGTATAGTAGTAACTTTTAAAATAATTCATCCTATATAATACCAGTAAGGGTGAATGATGTCTTAAGGGAAGGGAAATGGGTTCAAATATCAAAGTGGCTATAGATAAATAATAATAATAATAATTTGTGGTTCTTATATACCGCTTTATCACAACCTAGTTCGTAGGTCGTCTCAAAGCGGTTCACAAATTATTATCCGTGCAACCTGCAAATACCTTTCTCAACTCCCTAGGGAGTATACAGCCAGAGCTGCCATTTCGGCACTAACAGCTAGCATTCAACAATTCTAGCACTGCCCAACCACATACTCATTTACAGATGCGTAGACTGGAACAAGTATCTTGCTCAAAGATACATTACAGTGCCGTGCCGTGACTCGAATACACTGAATATTTGAGGAAATGCTGGTTTCCTAATGCTTTCTTTGGAACGATACATCAGACACTAACCAGACTTGGATGAATGGTACCCCATCAGGAAAAGAAAGATCCATTTAGACTTTGGGAATAATGGGCCAAATGTCATGGTCACAATAGCTATAAATAGATTCAATTATTTTGTGAAAATGTTGCTTTCAGAACGGTATTGCCTGGGTGGATGCTGCCCTTTTAAAGGAAGAAAGTCTCTGTGGATTTGGGGGTTACTAGGCGACAAATTAAGATCAAGGGGACTATAAATTTCAGTAATGTGTTTGTTTCTGGAGTAATGAATAAAATACTAAAAAGATGTGATATTTTGTGTTTACAATAATATGTAATTTAGGAAGTATGTTTTTGTATTTTACAGGTTACCCTTCAATTTACTACAATAACAAGCCGGAGGTTGAGGGAAAAGCCATGGAGAGACATGTTATCCAGCTTAACCTAACAGAGGCCATGTTTAAAGAGCAGCTGAAGGCATTGTATCCAAGGTTGGCTGACAAAAACTTCTGTCTGTTTACAATCGGCAAGGATCGATTGCTCCACCAGGCGCCGTTCAGACCCCTCCACTATAAAGCCCTCAACTACCGGGGTACTGTAGTCATCAGGATCGTTGTAAGTGCTAATATTCAATGTCAGCACAAAGTGGGGATTATAGTTGGAATTTTTCAAATGGTGGGATTTTGTGTTAGTTTTATGTTTTCATTCTTAAGTTTGGGAAAAATGTACTGTAGAGGTACTCTGTTGCTAAAAAATAAACAAAATCAGCTATCAATTTTAATTTTAACAGTCCAGCCATAGTTTACAAAACATTTCTTTATGCTGACCAGTACAGGTTAAAATTTTACTAAAATAGAAAAAAAGCTTCAGGATTAAACAGAACAGTCTCAAGATTATCAAATATAGATTGATCTCCTGGAATCAGTTTTCATATCAGTTTTTAATCATGACAAGAAATTTGTAAATTCTTTCTATATTTAGTAACTTTGTGCCTTATTCTTGTTTTTGTAGGATGATGATGCAAGGATGTTGTCGATAGAAGCAGCCTATGGTTTACCAATCCCACAGTAAAGTTATCCGCAGAGGGTTCAGGACATTTACTAATTAAAAAAAACAGTCATTACAGTCAATGTCACATTTAAAAAACTTAGCAACATTCCAATATTGACCAAAAACAGTTGTTGGTGTAATTTTGACAACATATAAAAATGTACTTTTGTATATATCACCTGGTTTTATGGACTCAAAAAGTTTTGATTAAAATTCTTTTCTTTTACAAGTTGGTGTAAAGTTGTAATCATTTGATGAGAAGTATTCTGACATTGTGTATACTTGTGTCAAATAGACCTGTTTTCTGTACATTTATTGAAGCAGTAATTACTGATGATTTCTGTACTGTTTAGTTCTTTAGTTTGATTGTCACTTTGAATGTACATATGCACCATGTGAATTTTGTCAGTAATAATAAGTAAATAATATTTTCATATTAAATGTCATAAATCATTCCTACAGCATTCATTTGAAATCTGGCAAACTTTTATACGTATGATTTACCAATATATTTCATTTTGTACTGCAAGTATTTTTAGAGAAATTAAATAAAATTTGTAAAATTTTGTTGGTATTATCATTTGCTTGTTTTTGTGGTAACAAGTCTCCCAGCACAACCATAAGTTTGGATGCCATCAAGTCACTTTTTCTGGGAGATATATACTCGGTCACCTACAATATTTATGTTGCCATTTCTTGGGAGCACCTTTTTGTCAGAGTCGTTGAACATATGACTTACAGAGAAATGGCCATTTATTTACTGTGCATCACTTTGTGCAGGGCATATCTCATACTCTCATTTACCTACCATTGCCAAATTTTGTATGTGGGCATCCCTTTGGATGGTTGAATGTCATGTATTTAAATTGTGACAGAGGTTTGGCCCTTTGTTTCTAGTGTATCACATTGTCCAGGGTATAACTCAAAATCTGGTTCCTACACTTGCCAAATTTTGTATTTAAGCATCTCTATCGATGGCGAAGTGTTATGTATTGAAAATGTGCTTCATGTTGCGCTGTAAACAGAGCTATAGCCTGTTCACATTTGTCAAGTAATGTACGTGAGAACCTTTTGAGTTGGCAGTATCAAATACCAAAATCAGGCCTCATATACCCCACTATACATTACAGAGTCAAGACCCTTTGTTCATACAGCTATGTGATTTGCTCACTCACCACTTCAAAAATTTCATTTTGGCAAAAATTATGTGAATTACTAGGAAGGTTTTTATGGTATACATGTATCAAATTCCATAAGAAAAATGGCACACACCAACTCTAAATAGATGCGAGTTTGTTAGACATTCCATTAGAGCTTTGATTATTTGATAACATTCTCACTCTTTTGTATCTACTAGTGAACTTTTTACAAAACTCTTAACAAAAGCACCACATGACGGTGAGGATAAAATATCCTGCTGCATCAGAGTTAATCACTTTTGGAGTTTGAAGATATGACCACCAGCATACTTATAGGCTTAAATGTTTGGCAACACTAATAAAATATTCACCTGTATAAAACATCTACCGGGTATTAACAGCTTTTATAATGAAGTGCGTACTCAATGCCTTTACAATACCAGCTAATACAGCACTGTATTGTTGGTGAAAACATTAGATAGTTTGATCAGACACTGGAGACTTCTAATCAGTGCTACATTTCTGTGTAAATTCACATTCAGCTTTCAAAGGTCTGTTTAAGAACTGAAATGAAGTGATGTGTTCCGACAGTCGTCTTAAAATATTTCCTGATGTTCTATGGTTATGGGGTATGGCGATCTTCTGTGCTTAAATATGATTTTCTTTTTTTTTCTGATTCACAATGAATGACATGTCATAAATGAAACTGCATAAATTAGGTGATGGGTTGTTACAAGTATTGAACATTCAAAATTTGTGTAATCCAAAATTTACTAATATATCGTGATGGGTTGTTAAAGTATGGAACATTCAAAATTTGTGTAATCCAAAAATTTACTAATATTTCAAGTTGATGAAACAGGAGACATTCTAATAATGAATTATGACAGACTTTCTTGAAGCCTGAGCTTATAGAAATGACGTATCATTCCTGAGTATTAATCTAAGGAGATACTTTTTGATTTAATCGCTGATTGTTTATCGGATACCTGAGCTGGTAGAAGTGGACAGTATGGAAGATATAGATGGTAGGTATATATATCTATGTATGTCCAGTTTACATTGTTTTCTCAATATGCATTGGTATTTGTGTTTCTTAAAATTCACTTGTTATAATGGAATAATAACATTGAAAAGCCAAGATAGGATAAGATCTTGTTATGACCTTGAGATTTCTGATAAAATGAGATATAAATGTTAATAAATTTTATAGAGACATCGACAATTTTATATGCATCATTTAAAATAGTAAGAAACGAAATTCAATGATGGATCTATAACGCTCAAGTCACTTCAAAACTTCAGTCACTTCAGATAGGTATGTATACATATGAATGAACTGCAAGATAAAGAAATATAGTAACATGTACATCATGAACCTCTCATATAAATGAACCTCTCATATTCCTTTAAAGTTTAATAAGCACTCCAGGCTCCCAGGAGTAAGGGTTAAATATCTTATCATGTTGTGAGGTGACAGCTGATTTGATGTTTGGACGTTGAAGCACTGGTTATATATATAGTATGCCATTTTCAATTTGAGAAGCAAAAAAATATGAAAGGGAGATTTAAATTGTCAATGATGAAGTTGAGGGAAAGAAACATGGTTTGGATTTCAAAATCTGGTTCTCCTTAAATAGAAGTAGTTTTTCGTTCAAGGAAGACATTAATATTAAACCAGTAGTGTGACCATAGACAACCTGTCAAATTTAATATTTGATAAAAATATAGTGTAGTCCGACTAGACAGAATCCTGGAGAGTCAAGAAAACAAGAAATTATACCTGGTGTTTTCTGAAAATCTCAAATCTGAACTGTATCTGTCCCAGTGACTTCTGGTGTACACAGCTTTCATTATATGTTTCCTGTTGGGAGGAGTGAACCCTGAAGATATTACTTAAATCACCATAAACACGTTTTGCATTTAACCATGTCCAGAGTTTTATTATTCACAAGCATAATACTAATAAATCCTCGGTTTGACGCGGAAGTTTTCTTTTGTCTCATGTTGTGCCTGGATGCTGAATATATTAGGTATGTATACAAGAGGTTAGACCCAGATAAACATGTGTACCCCTTTGTCAAACTCTGAGTTGGATACCATAATATGATGTACTACTCCTAAGAGTAGCAAATTCTGCACACGAGAAGGCAGGCCACTTATGCCAGCAGAGTTACTTAAACTGTGATTTTCCATATCAGATTTGTTAAATAAATGATAAAGCCACTTGTTGATAAAGACTTGTCGAGGAGGACCATTAAAAAGAGGAAATATTTGCCATAAAATGTATTTTCAATTATTTACTTGCATAGACTAGCTAAACTTACATAGAAAAAGGGACACTCTGATTGTTTAAACAGGAAGAAGCTATAGCCTTGTGGATTATGAGATATATTTGACCGATACCAAGATGATGTAGCCTATTTGTTCGTTTTGATGATGCACGGTTCCATATATTTCGGGAGGATATGGCATACATGTTCTAAATATGGTCTAATGCTGTGACACTGAAATATATGTTCATAATTATTCTGCGGCTAGAGGATAACAAGACTATGCTATTGATAGAAGATTGTCTATTACAGGTTTTGGAGGATTGACGGATAGCTACAAAGCAAACGATCACGATAACAGTGTTTTTATGAGGTCGAAATCAAGAGACATTCACCCAACAGATCATACGGACACAATGACATTCCAGGAGTTTCAATGGCAACCCAGACCCAGGTTTGGTGTGTATACAAATATCTGATTCCAATACTTTTATCTTTTCTTTATGCTACCCCTATGTCATTAAACCTGTGATTGCATAAGAGTGATCTCCCTTGAAAGTATTAATATTTGAATTTCTGTATATTGTACTCGTGTACGTGTATTGAAATCTTGGATGTCACAGTAGATAACAGTCCGAAGATTGGTTTTATAGGGTTTAACATCCTATCAAAAACTAAGGTCATTTTAGGACGTGTCTTTTGGTAGAAATATATATTATTGGCTTATGTCATTTTTATCATTTAAGGAACTTGATTATTTGACCCAATAAAGAAGTCCTTATGTGTGAATATAGAAAAATTGGTACACATTGTAGGTTAACGATTGTAATATAGTATGGAAAACTCCATAACATCGTCTTGACATCATATCTGAGCTGACAGCTAACAATCATTAAGTTATTTATTTTTTTGCCAACCAATTGATAGCCAACAAAATCAAAAACATCTCCGAAAAGGTTCAATGATGAAGAATGTTATTTTTGCTATTTTGGCAGTTGTGGATAGGACCCCATCATCCTTACCCCAGAGAGGCTTTGTTGATCCTGCAATTGCTACAAAACACCAGGTGAGAGTTGAGGCGACCAGAAATCTTTTCCTCTATTCTTCCTTAAAAATACATCTTTTTCAGTAAATTTCCTGAAATCAATCATGCTTTTGAAAAGAAACTTTGCATCATGACAAGAGAATTATCTAAATTTGTAATATGTTACGTTCTGTCGAACACTTTTCAAGATGTAACAAATTATTCAAAGAAAATTATTAGGGTATTGTTTCACCTTTCTCTTACCAAAATCTTCCAGTAAAAAAGTTCTAAAAAATTGTTTCCGAGATCAATTTGCCATATTTTGAAATCTGCTTAATAAAAAATCATGATAATATGGTGAGAGAGAAATTCTGACAAAACAACAATTATCTGCATCTAAATCAAAATTACTGACAAATACAGTTTCTATGAAATTTGTATTACTAAAGGTAATATTCGTCAGACTTAAAAAAATTAGGTGGAAATAAACAGAATTTCATTGCAATTATTAATCATGGGAAGTTGTTGATATAAATGCTGCTTGTCCACATTCTTTCAGTGTTGTGTGGCTTTCTTTGTGAAATGAAAAAGAAAATTGATTTGGGTTAAAACATGTTCTTTCTGACTTTGAAAAGGAAAAAAAATTGACATTAACAACAAAAATATGTAACTATTTTATTACAGATGGTTGAGCTGGTGCTAGGTTCCAAAGTGTATGTGTATCAGAGTGACATAGACATGGCTATGAAACACGGTGTGGACCGTAGAATGTCTTCACAACAAGGCAGCACAGTCAGGGATGGTACTAAGATGGCGCGGTACGTGATGAGTCTATTCTGGTCGGAGAGGGAATTGATTGGACGCACCATCACACCCACACCGAGGAACAAAGAGCTTGTGCCACTAGACATTAACCTCCTGTCTACCATCCTAGGTTAGAAAAACTGATATAAAGTCATACTGCAGGGACTAATATTTCCGAACAGAATTTACAGATTATGGACTTTACTTTATACCCTCATCAGGAATAGTTCGTATTATGATATGGCCTCACATTGTCCCTATAGCATTTGTTTCCCTGCAGTAACTTTACAAATATCATCTATGATCAGATTTCATTGAAACTTGGGTAGCTGATACAATCTGGGCAGACTAATTGAATTCTCAAACACAATATAATTTACATATCAATTTAGTATACTGCAAACTGATTTGTCAGTATATTCTGTATCAATGTCTGTAAATATGATTGAAAGTAGAAAAAGTGGAAAGTTTGATTAATTTAAGAATAGAAATTAAAGATTAATTTTCGAGTATAATATATTAATATATTATTGGTCAGGGTATTACTGGAGATAACGTGACTATAATTTGGATTTCAATGAAACTTCATCTTAACATGACTTCAGAAGGTTGTTGTACTCGCGATCGGTAAAAGGTATACATGGTACCTGTTCACATCAATCTATCAAAATTCCTGGTCATTCAAGGTCATTGGCTGACAGTTTCTGCTACTCAACTTAACTGTTTGTAATATAATCTTTCACTTAGACTCAAGATTTCATACTTGGTTGGAGGTAGACATCTATTCTTTACTGTATTTAACAGGTCAAGATAATTAAAATTTGGATCCTTTAATTTGATTGGTTGATTGTTAATGCTCCACAACTTATCTGTTTCTGATGACATAACTTCATGAGGTCACAGTAATTAATAGGCAGCAATCACCCATTCATTTTCAGGTCATTCTATCAAATTAGTTTAATCAATTTAACCGGTTGGACCACAGTTGTTGGTTTATTAAATAAGGTCGTACCTAGTTATCTGCTGCTGCTTTCAGACGAGCCTTGACAAAGCCTTGCAAGGCCTGCATAAACATTTGCAAATTTGCCAGGATTAATACCCGAAATTGTTACATTTATAAACGGACAAACCCGCTGTTCCGCATAAACAAAGAGGTTCCAGGAATTTGATTTTGTGAAAGATTCTACTCTGATTATCACCTATTTCTTAGCTTATCTTCACCAAACTTCATTTGGGTGATTTCCTAAACGGATTATTCATATCACAGGTGCTGGACACACAATATGATGTGTATGTACTATATAATAATATATAGTATATACACATCATATTAGTGTGTCCAGCACCTGTGATTCATATTACTTTTGTACTATATCCCTAATGAATTCATGTATGAATTTGACATGGAAAATGAATGTCATAGGATTCAAAAAAAAGGAATAAAAAAAAAGCCTGGAAAATTTCAGTAAAAGCATGAAAAGAGACACAGTGGCTGTTGATAAAACAGCAGTCAATTAATGTATATTATAATTTATTGACAATGCTTACTGTTTCCCTTTTTTATAGATTTTTGTGTCAGTGTTAGCTGCAACACTAGAGCCCAAGTAAAAGAAGCTCTCAGGAACAAAGTGACGGCTGCAAACACCCGGGCGAAATTCAAACGCTCCAATCTCCTAACTCAACAACGCAGCCCTAACGACCAGCAAGTCTTTGTCAGTCAGCAACAAGATCTTATTCCTGATCAGGACATGAATGTATGACATCATCACTTTACGTGTACAATTTTATTTCAAATAAAAGTAAAAGTGCATGCATTTGATAGTGATTTGAGTGGATATTTTTTCTTTTGTTCTTTTCTTTTTGTTAATCATTTGTAAATTAAGACAAAGATAGAAGGTTTTACGGATTACTTTGATTGAATATTCTGAATAATTTCATCTGTTTTAGTAATATTTGCATATAATGTAGCTTTGAAATTTACATAAAAGTAGAATTATTTTGATGGTATTAATTTTGTCACCAATATCATTGTTGATAATGCTGGTTTGATTAGCTTGCTTTTTGAAGACATTTTGTCAGTAGCAATAATTTTGATGATGCTATTAGAATTTTTCCTATGAGATGGAAGAGATGTTGACGGAACAAACATACATGATGTTCACTTGTGATAGCCATAGATGTTGTGCTTTTCATATGTCATTGTAATGCATGTTGTTATCTGTGATTTATATTGGGTAGTTTAAAATGTGATGGATGTCCTTGAATTCTGTTAGAAGATTTTCATCACTTACTGTGATTAACTTTCAACTTCCTTCAAAATTCATATTATGTATTAGATATTAGGTAATATATAGTAAGATGCTTTAATTACCAGTAATCATTCATTAATTAATATTTTCATTTGTTTAATTTTTCAAAATAAAATGAAAAAATATTCCCGTAAGATTTTGCTATATTACTGAAAATATGGGTATCATAATTTTCTTAACTCAGTATTTCAATTGAAGGACAAGATAAGGGTAACATATAAAGGGTAAAATGTTTTTGATCGAAAAGTTGGTTACTTTGGTGTTTGTGACAAGTTATTGAGTGGAAATCTAATTTATATATTACAGGTGATGCAACTTTCAAATCCATGATGAAAATAAAGACAGAGGTCATTGATCCAGAAGACCTGTACAGCATGTCTACAGACAGAAATTTGACTGATGAGTCTGATTATAACTACAGCATGCTACTTGGTCATCCCAGTGACCCCCATACTCTGTCCACCCCTGGACCCTATATGGGCATGTATACCATGAAGCAACTACCTAACACCAGAAATGTGTCTCGAACTGTGACGGAGCCAGAACATGGGATGGATGATAATCAGAGCTGGAGTGCCAACAAAGAGATTAAAACGAGTGTTTCTGGTACAGGAAAACAGAAATCAAAGCCTAAATACCGAGTGCGAGACTATGTGTGTAAGTACTGTGGTAAGATTTATCACCATACCACCCGATTGAAAAACCATGTTAAACAATACCATTCGAAACAGATGAAGAATGAAACTCTCGGTAGTGCTGCACAGGAATCAAACGCTGACTCGACCCAGACACAAACTGGGGAAACAGAAGGTGGAGGAATAACCTGCGGTCGGTCACATAACAGCAAATGTCAGCATTGTAATAAAACCCATCGGAATCTGGATAAAAACCTTGCTCAGCACGACATGGAGGTCAAATGTTATCAGGAATTAATGTCTAGTGGAAGCCAACAGAAAACTGATCTTCGACTGACTGAGGTTCTGACAGAAGAAAACAATTATTATCTGACAAACGAGGATTTGGAAGATGTGGAGCAAAGTGGGAGCATTAAAGCAACGAAAATTCCACCAATAAACCAAGCAAGATCGGGACGGAGAACAAGGAGCAGCACTAAGCTGATGCAGGAGGCTCCGAATGCTCAGACGCAGGAATCGACTAAGCCTAGGGATCAGCTGCTAGATAATGATATTCAACAAGATCACATTAGACTAGAAGTTCTGAGTTACCAGAAAGACGAGGAAATGTGTCGCCGCCAGGTGATGTTATCTGGTATGTTGCTTGGTGACCGCCACTCCCCAACAGACCAGCTTGATGATGCAACATTGAAAAAGAAAACCTTAAAGTCAGGGAATGAAAATCAAGTTTCACCCTCAGCACCTGACACATCAGGAAATGCGACAGACGGGGCCAATATACAGTTTTGGTGTAAATGTGGCAAGTCTTTTACATCTCTATCTACTTTTGTGGTACATAAGTTTCCATGTGAAGCTGCTGCTAACTCGGACAAAATGTAACTGCCAAGGTGACTTGTATATCTTGAGAGTACATCCTCTAGCTTTGTCAATCAAATACATTAGTGCATTGTTCCTCCAAGTGTCATGGACAATCAGGTTATCTGTAGTTCCCAGTATACAGTATTGGGTTTTCAGTTTAACTTTCCACACACCACTGAAGTTGATCTACAAACTAACAACATACAAATTCAACAAGGATAAATAATCATGACTTTAAGTTATATATCGTAAACAGACAGAAATGTTAGGGAATTCAAAAGCAATCCATGTAACCTCTGTAAAAGTTTAGTCATCATCAGTCGGTTGATCAAAAATTGAATTCAAGATAAAGATGATATTCAATATATCTTAAATAAAACTATATACCAGTATGAACCTTGTCAGAATACCAAAAACAACTTATATAAGATACATGTACTTTTATATACATGTATTCAAATTAAAAAATATCCATAAATGTTCTGTAGACAAAAAATGACTTCTAGATAAACAAGGTACCGGGTACTCACTATTTATCTAAATTATGGACATATGTATGTATCTGAAAATTCATAATCTGTTAGAAATGCAAAACACTACTTCCAGATAGGATATTTCAGATTTCTGAGTTTGTTGGACAAATGTTGGATTCAACATGATTCCTGAACTGCATAAAATAGAGGATACTCATTCAGGTGAGTTGATTTTCAAGTATACCCAACAAATTTCACAAGGTTACGTCATACTTTTGATATTATCTGAAGTATGAACTACCAACATGAACTAATGAAACCTGTAGCGGTTTCACTATGAACTGTGGCTGTTTTGTTTCTGCCAGTTTTCATTGTAATGGTTCCATTGTTATCATTGTGAACGGTAAAAAGGCTTTCGTAAGTAGTGCTTCAAATTGGATACTTTTCAAGTTTGTCATTTTAAATGATGGTCTTTCCTTGTTCAGATTCCTTTCAGTTACGTTTGCTTATTTTGTAAATAGGAAAGTGTTCCAATTTTATGATTGTAAATTGATACTGATTAAAATTATATTTTATATGAATGAACTTGTTCTTCTGTTTTTCTGTTGAGAATTTCATCATATTGGTTTGTTAAATTAGGTAGACTGGTATGTGTACCTGTTTGCTGCAGAAATAAAATATACAATTGATAATATGGGATTAATCCATATGAGATAAGAAAAATACCTTTTGCTTGCTTCATTTGCAAGCTCTTTGCTGAAAACAATGTGTATTATAATTTGAAGCAACCAAACTGTTAAGTTTGTAATATCTACCCAGTACTTGTATGAGCTTGCTGCCTATATGACTTCCTATTGAGGTTATTATGTCAGTGACATGTAGATGGGGATTTTCGTTCCCAACTGTCATCTGATCTGTGCAGCATTGTGTATTGTTGAGATCATGGTACATTTATGACATATCAGCATTGATTCTTTTGTAATGCATTCTTGAAATTGATCCTGTAGTTATTTTATGTAAAATCTGTATTGCAAGATTTCAAATATGTTTCCAGTGATTTTTGCTTGAAAGTGTTATCAAGTGTTTGAAAGCATTATGTATAAGGACATATATGTGATATCCTTATAAGCCATTCGGTCTTGTGTATATACTGGTACATGCTACTGCACTGTCGCCACTATACTCACATCACCTTCATATTTGATCTGATGTTGTTCTGAAGGTGCTTTCATTTAGTATAGTATTACTAACTAAGCATGTAAAGAAAGAAGAAAAATTAGATTGAAGTTTGAAATATATTTATTGTTGATCAATAGAGAAAAAATGTAACATATGACTGTAACATATGACTATTCTGTGAAGTGGGTTTATGTGATTTTTTACAGCAGTATTAATCAATGATATCAGTTGCTCACTTCTTTGAATATTTTTATGTTGATTTACATCCAATTTTCCTTTATTAGAGATAAAAATAATACATTGGTAATTAAAACTTTTACACTCTTAAATATTTGGTCATGTGATACAGAAGATTTGAGCTGATCACATGATACAAGGATGTAGTCACATGATACACTGGATTAAGCTGACATGATACTCAGGATATAGGTCACAGGATTAAGGATGCCTTTCTATGAGAGGAAGGGTTAATATGTGCAGTGGCTGTGTTGTGTATTTGTGACGGAGACGACCCCCAAGCTGATGTTGTGTATTAACTACTTACAGACTCTGGTGCCCTCCCTGCTTCCCTGCTCCGAGATCTCGCCCTTAAGTCTGCTGTTAGGAAACCTGCACCTCCATTTAAAACACTGCAACCAACACAAGTACAGCGTGGTCGTCCAGTACAGTTCCCATGGATTCCAAAAGCAGACACAAAAAAGAAATACAAGTGTGAAGTGTGTGGTAAACAGTTTGCACAACAACAGCACTACCTCGGACACACCAACGTCCATTTTGGACGTCGACCATTCAAGTGTAAAATCTGCTCTGTTGGATTTCCGTATCAGTCACAACTGGCTGCCCACAGGAAGTCATGCAAGGAACAGGGTGAAAGTACATCAGCACCAAATACAAGCACCTGTCAAATTTGTTCCAAATCCTTTAATGAGCATTTCAAACTGGTCCGCCACATGGTTCAAGCCCACCACAGCCAAAGCCTTATGTCTTTTAAAGAGTTTGTCTGTGCCTGTGGAGCAAAGTTTGACTGGCATGCGGCCTACAAATCTCACTGCAGTTCATGTCCGAAAAGTTCTCCTTCGGACAAGTCTTAAGGTAATGTTATGATAGGTTAATAGCGAAACACTGAGTAGGTTAACACCGAATGGAAAACTGAGTGAAAAAGCTGTTATTTTGTGAGAGTTATTTCCCTTTAAAACTATATCGATTAACATTATTTCTCATAAAGATGTCATATATCTATCTCTGAAATGGAGAGCCAGTTTAGGTTAAGTAATATTTTAATTCTTACTTTTCTTATCATTGAGATACAGTTTAAGGTAAGGACAAAATCAGATAAATGGAAGTAATTGTCCCTAAAAATCAAATTCATTTCTAAAATATATGATTTCCCAGGTACAATGGTGTGGACAGGTTTATCGAGAATAATTAATGATATTTGAAACGTTGAAGAATGTTGCAAAAGAACTTCAGCTTATTAATGCGTGATTACTGTTTGAGAATGAAAACGTAACTTACATATATCCTACTCTTAATTTGGTATAAAGCATACCTGATAACAGGTGCACTTGATTACAGTGAATTCGGAATATTGCATGTACTGTTTTAGCAGACATGGTGTGCTGTTTTGTATAAATTGTGTACTCAATGACCGTGGGAGTGATAAGATTGTAAGAGTACATTACATACATTAGTTTTCGACAGTGCTGTTCTACAAAATACTGCACATAATCCAAAATAAGCTATTAGATACCATGTGTTGTATATAGAAGAGATGACATTCTCTTCATCGAATCTTTGGAGACAGGTTTTGTCATACAACTTAGGAACATGTTGGGGGTGTCAAAAAAGTCACAATATATCGCAATACAGAAGGAATGTATTGTGATAGGTATGCTGATATTCTGTCATAAGAAATATGTGCTCATTTTAAAAAGATTTTTTCAAACTGAATCATATATCTGTTATTTTTGTTAAATTAACCATCGACCATCAAATTCCCACCATTAGTAATAGCCTGTTTATGGTTATTGGCATATCTCTGAGAATGTGTAGTAATCTGCAGAGCTAAAACACCTGACAGATACATACAAATAAGCTTTTAAAAATATTACAGTACAGTCATATTTCATTTGTGTATTGCGATATGATATGATATGATATACATTTTACCAGTGTATTGCAACATACCAATTTTCCAATATATTGTGACAGCCCTAGTTCATATCTATGCAGTATTTGTAACTATTGGTGTGTAAGAGAACATTTGTTCTAGAAACCAAGATATTCAGATATTTGTTGTAGACTGGCATAGGAGTGAACTACATGCTTTCTTTCTTTTACAGTGGGACGATCTACTTGTATAGGGGCAAGACCCAGAAACAACACCGCAAGTGGATATGCAACAGGAGCAGGAATTGGAGGATGGGACAACTTGCCACACAATTTGTTGGATAATAAATATACCTGGAAGGATTATTCTCAAGCAGAGTCAACCACTACACAGACATTTGGGCCCAATTTACAGGGAAATGCTGTATCACTACTGACAGGCGACACAACTACAGCACAGCCTGTACCATCAGGAAAGGAGCTTTCTACAGCGCCACAAGTAAACAGTTTTACAACTGCACCATGTACACGAAATGTTTTACCAAAAGGAACACGAAAAGGAACTGTATCCTCAAAATTCCTACGTTCAGGAAACATTTCAGCAAATACCAAGGCACTTCATGCAGGAAATGTTTATGCTAAGTCATGCTCGATGACCAAATCTCTGCATAGTAGAGGTATTTTTCCAAAAAGCAGTTTTGGAGAAACTCAAACGGAGAGAGATTCTTATAAATGTAGATTTTGTGCAAAAACGTTCAATTCTTTTAAAGCCATGCATCGACATTTACGAGTGCACGACCAGCATCGTTGTAAACAATGTAACCAGGGCTTTAAAAGTGACCTACTTTTACAGAAACATAACACTGACCACCACACTTTCAAGTTCCCTTGTTCTTCCTGTGGCAAACTCTTCGGACGCAAGTTCACACTCAAACGGCATGAAATGTACATCTGTAAAGTGTCAGCAAGGTGATAGTGTGGCAAATATTCCACCATTTGATTCCATTTCTTTTCAGTAACAAACACTTAAGGATGCAAGATTGTTGGTGCAAATGGCATAAATTGAGGCCATAAGGCATGCTGACAAAATCAGCTCTCTGGTTTTCTTACGCATCATTTGGTTTCTTGGATTTGGTGTGTTTTAATAACTCTTGAAGTTCAAGCTGAAAAGAACTCGCAGGCAGAGAAAAATAGACGAAATTATTATTTGTTTGCAGTTTAACCTTTTGAGTATGTCCTCGGTATTATAATAAGTATGCTTCTAATAAGATGTTCAGTTGTAATTCAAAATTTTACATGCTGACATGTGATATTGATTTTAAAACTTTGCAACATGACAGCATTGATAATAATACATGCGAGACTTGGAACCCTTTTTTTCTGTTAATTCCCAATATTTTCTTTCTTGCTATACCAGTGTTGGTGTGTGGCCATATTGTATAGGTTTGTCAAGAATTACCTAATCACCTTTCACAGGAAATATTGTTTTGATTTTTAGACATGCAGTGTATGGCTGTGTGCTGTTATGATACAGGTGTGCAGTGAAACATCTGTATAACAAACCCTAAGATGTTTAACTGTTCTAGACCATGTTATAAGGCTGTGCATGCCCCCTTCAGTTATAGCTAGCTATAACTTACCTCGGCTACTATTGAGAGATAATATATCTATGATGAAACTAGTCTACTATTAATGTATGTATGTGATAGGTATTAATTATTCGTATACACATAACGGTCTTTTTGACGTGATAGGCATTATATAAGATGTACTACACCTTTAAAACCTTGAATTGCTCCCTTGATTGTGGTGTGACATTGGATAGAAACCATTGATTAGTTTTACAATGCCTCATGACACTTGATGTTTACCTACATGTTGTACTGTCATATAAATGTACCATGATTCTCACAACATAAATGTCTTGAAAAAGAGGTTTGCTTGTTGATTATCTGTTGTTGTTTGGCAAGTCGTCTTTACCTCAGCATATGAATTTTCATGAAATATCCAAGTTGTCCTGACTTCCAAACAGACAAGAAAATATCACTTAACTCTTTCACCCCTATGTAACTTGAGTAGACTCTACCATGCATTGATATGGATGAGTACATTATGGTCTACAATGGTGAAAGGGTTACTGAATGGTTGTCGGGCTGCCTGGTCTAGCTCATTTCCTTTACCATTATTAGTCTAAAAGATGAGCAGAATCCTTTTCCAAATCATGCAGAAATGATAAACTCTAGTATATGAAGTTGATTATAATTTAGTTATAAATATTGAGGCATATATATGCAACCTGTGTACCTCAGTGGGTCTTCCAGACCAAAGTTGAATGAACTGCAATCCAGTCAAATTACATTAGTCTCAAAACCCACTGAAATATTTCCCTCAGACAAGATTTAAGGTATTTAGTACAAGGTATTTATATAGTATATATGATTTCAGACACAAACAATTTTGAACTTTAATGACTTCAATATGCTGGAAGTTGCAATGACATTAAAAATTAAAAAAAACATCTCAGCGAATCGGATGATACCTGGAAATTTGACATATTCTGATATAGTACTGGTCCAATCGGAACACATTCATATACCAACTTAAAATATTTACAGATGAACTATTGTGATACAAAGTTTATGGGGATTTTTCTTTTTCTTTCAAAAGTTTGAAACCTAGATGAAGGCATCTTCAGTGTACAATAAAATGAATGCAAGTGTCATATGTAGGGCCCTTTGCATGATTCGATAAGGAATTATTGAAAATAGTTGGATCCTTAGGAAACTCCATGCTTCAAAAGGATATGAGGCTATCAGAAACAAAAACCTTGATCGTATTATGATTGTCATTTTATACATGTATATTAGTATGTATCTATGTAATTGAGTGACAATAAATTAGCTGGAATATTGAGACAGTTACCTATATAAACAGGATAATATTGGGTTGATAACGTAACAATCTGTTTAATGGATTAACTAGTCTTCATTATACCCCATGGTTGTATCAGTACATATTGAGAAGGGCTAGTGGCTAACCAAATATAAAATTATTAAATTTAAATAATACTATCACCTGTTCACATTCCTGGTACATGAAAAGGACTAGAACCTGGTCATCCATTGGTTCAGATACATCACCAGTGGATGTTTCTTTTCCATCCACAATACGTAGTCTCATGCATTATTCTGCAAGGACGAAGCTGCTTGATGAATTTGTAGCAGTCCTTAGTGATGCTGATATAGAAGACCTCAGAAATGTAAAAGAAGACTACATTGTAGTGTATTGAAAAAGAAATTATTGCAAGAGTAATTTCATGTTGAAACCAAATATAGGATTTGAGAACTTGATGTCATAACTCGTTTACTTTCTAATTTGGCTGACATTATGTCCAACCATTCGTGAGTTTCATGCCAATTAAACAGTCTAGTATAAAACACATTATAGCCAGGTTCGGTGTTGATGGGCTGAGATTTTTTTCTTCTCACCATTGACAGATTTATGCAAATTTTCTGTCAATGTACCAAAGTGAATTTACCATTTTGATTCTAATAATTCCCCAGGCAATTGTTTTAATATAGAAAAGTTAAGTTAATAACTGAAAACTTTGATATTGACGCACAAATTAGAATAGGGGTTCACGATTAAAGAGATTTAATGAGGAGTATATACATTTTGCATTTATATGGTTATTAACATAACCGCAAAGGGAGTACTTGTGGGGGAGGATAATTGCAGTAATTTCAAAAACAAAAATCAGAATGAGTGATGTCCATGAACTACCAGGTGTTGCAAATTAATAAAACCAAAATGGTTCTTAGCTATTTTGTTAATTCTATACCAGGTTCTAGAAGTGTTGTCTGGTATGATTTGAGGTAACCAAATTGTCGAGAAGGATCCTTGGGTAGATTAAATTGCATCAGGTTGTGTATCGATAGTAAACAAAGTTTATTATTGTTGTTATGTTTAATTATAGGCACCCAGAAGCGCTTTGCAGAAACGACCAATGAGGAAACAGCTTGCAAACGCTTGAAAATTCCCAAGGCAGACAATACTTTAAAGGCTAATAGGAAGGCCTCGGTAGTATTTCGTGACTATTTACGAGAAAAGGAACTGGAGACGGACTTTGAACAGCAGAGCGTTGATCAACTTTGCAAACAACTTGGCCACTTCTACATGGATGCTCGTAAACACGACGGAACTCACTACAAAACATCCTCCCTGGAGCAGTTTCGGTACTCGCTGAACAGGTACTTACGAAGCCCCCCTTTCAACAAGCAATATGACATTATCAAAGATTGTGAATTTTCAGAGGCAAACGTCAATTTCAAAGCAGTCATGTGTGAATTGAAGCGTATGGGAAAAGGGGAGACGGAGCATTATCCAGTTATTACCAAGGCCGACCGACATAAACTCTATTCATCGCAGCATCTTGATGTCAACACACCTGTTGGTCTTTACAACAAGGTTCAGTTTGATATACGTTTGTATTTCTGTAAAAGAGGTACAGATAACATGCACAAGATGACGAAGTCAACATTTGAGATTGTCACAGACCTTGACACAGGTCTGAAATACGTGAGAAAAGCGGACGAAGTGTTTAAGAATCTACACAGTAATGACAAGGACGTATGGTCAGGTAATATGCCGGAATCTCCAGGCTCACCATTTTGTCCGGTGGCATCATACGAGTCTTACATTTCTAAATTAAACCCTCAGTGTGAACGCTTGTGGCAGAGACCGAACAGGGAAAGTCCAACGCACAACATCTGGTATTACAACAGTCCAGTTGGGGAGAAGAAACTTGCAGTGTTTATGTCTGAGCTCAGTAAAGCATGTAGTTTGTCGTTTGTGTATACCAACTATTCAATCAGAGCCACTGGAAATGCTATACTCTCTAAAAACATGTTTGATGCAGCTCAAATCATGGCTGTCACCGGCCACAATTCTGTCCATCCAGTGGCTGTCTATCAGAAAGGTCTCCTGGGAAAATCCAGGCTTGGACAATTTCCTTCTGACAACGTGGTACCGCTTTGTATCAAACTGGAGTTGGATGAAGCCTAGCTCTGTACAGGTTGGGGACTCTCTGGAAATCACTTACTGACTTGGGGGGGAAAATCAGCAAAATGTGAATTTATACATTGCATTATCATTAGTAACTTTACATTTCAACCTGTACTTCTGTTACAACCTAAAACGTTTTTTTGGTTTACGTATAGTGTTAAGTACAGCATGGTCTATGCACTAGGCTAATGTATCTTTCATACTTTTGCATGTATCTTTATAACATGTTCATCAACATGACTTTTATTCAATGTTTTCATACCTTGTTTTTTACATTTAACATTTTATGGTACTTATACTATGTGAAATACCAAACTCAGTTATAATTTACTGTGAATGCCCTTGTCCAATTCATTTGAATGATTTTAAAATGATAGCATTGGATACCACTAACTAACCCCTCCTTAGAGATGGCTGGTCTGTTCCTTTACTTGAGATTTTTATCAATTAAAGTCTTGATTCTAGGATAGTCATACATTCCCTAAATGATATAAGTATTCAAATGCTTTCAGTTAGCGTTCATATTCAACATGAAAGCAGTACAGTTTAATGTCTAACTTACAATGATGCCACACAGACGTTCATTAAAAATATAAAGCATGGTACACCAACTCGTAATTATTCAAGTACAGTTGTTTTGTTTAATGATTTTATATAAATATTTTTGAACCCTTTTCTTTAAAACATTTGTATGATATAAAATATTTAGCTCTTTTTGTATTCCAAAAAATCTTTTATCACAATCTTTTTTGCATGTTTATGAATACTTGACTTCTTGATGAAGGATGGAGCATCAACGCCAAGGATTCCGTAGGTTTAGAATTTATTAGTTTACATGTTTCGGTTGGCTAGGCCAACCATCTTCAGAACAATTTTACATCGAAAAAATTGAAGCTAAGGTGTAAATTACAGTTCAAGAAGTTGATTGTTCTTGTCACGTGATATACAATATTGTAGTAATTAACCCGCTAAATTATGGTAAAAGTTAAAGGTAAAAGCAGTTAAAAGTGTACTAGTAAAATAATAAAGATAACCGCTCTCTCGTAGAGTGTTTGTAGTAATTGCAGAGTCAAATATGCCATATACACTATATACAGATACAGTTCTATCTCTTAAAAAATATGGTAGTTCATCTAGACAAAAGGTAGAGTCCAGGACAAATGTGGAACCCTCGTGTACATACTTATAGGCTACAAAACTTGACGATGTAGGTTCAGTGATATGAGTGTCCGACTCTGAGTCAGTGTCACTCAGAGCCAGGTCTTCTTCTAAACTGGTGGTAATAGTTTTCTTATAATCAGTGGTGTCTTGTACAATACGGAAAGTGGGTTTGCCCAGTTTGTTGATAGCACAGGCCTCCGGTGGTGGGGTCCATTTTTTAGGTTTCTTGGCTTCAGACTGCGGATTATAAACGGCAGAAGATATGGTCTCTTTAAGGTCCGAGTCCGGATGTGCTTTACATACGTGGTTTTTGGCAATACTTGACTTGTGTAGGGGCCCTATACTATAAGAGATAATGCTACTTACGTTGTGACTACTTATGACGGACTTGTATTAGCATTAGTGTGTTATCCAGAGTGCAACCTGACCACCCTATGGACCTAAGAAATCAGTTCTTTACAGTAAAACCTGGTTAAAACAAACCTGAGGTAGCCAAAGAGATTGATTCTCTTCTGTAAAACCTGTTTATAATGAACCCCTAGGGACCTTAGAAATCAGTTTTCTACAGTAAAGCCTGAATGACCTCCTGGTAGCCTAATACATCAGTTTGTTGCAGATAATTCATTATTACAGTTGTTTACTAGACAATTCCTTTACAGTGGACACAGAAATTACCATGTTATAACAAGAATATATAACATGCATGCTTTNCCCACCGCCCCTTCTTATAACATCTAGGCCAACAAGAGTGACTAATAATATATAAGGTGTTATACAGTGTAACTTGTTTTATAGTTGTTGTTAAAGATATATTTGTTTATATATTTCTTACCTCCCTTGGGGTTCAGTATAAAGATATATATGTTTATATATTTCTTTCCTCCCTTGGGGTTCATTATAAAGATATATTTGTTTATATATTTCTTACCTCCCTTGGGGTTCAGTATAAAGATATATATGTTTATATATTTCTTACCTCCCTTGGGGTTCAGTATAAAGATATATTTGTTTATATATTTCTTACCTCCCTTGGGGTTCAGTATAAAGATATATATGTTTATATATTTCTTACCTCCCTTGGGGTTCAGTATAAAGATATATTTGTTTATATATTTCTTACCTCCCTTGGGGTTCAGTATAAAGATATATATGTTTATATATTTCTTACCTCCCTTGGGGTTCAGTATAAAGATATATTTGTTTATATATTTCTTACCTCCCTTGGGGTTCAGTATAAAGATATATATGTTTATATATTTCTTACCTCCCTTGGGGTTCAGTATAAAGATATATATGTTTATATATTTCTTACCTCCCTTGGGGTTCAGTATAAAGATATATATGTTTATATATTTCTTACCTCCCTTGGGGTTCAGTATAAAGATATATATGTTTATATATTTCTTACCTCCCTTGGGGTTCAGTATAAAGATATATATGTTTATATATTTCTTACCTCCCTTGGGGTTCAGTATAAAGATATATATGTTTATATATTTCTTACCTCCCTTGGGGTTCAGTATAAAGATATATATGTTTATATATTTCTTACCTCCCTTGGGGTTCAGTATAAAGATTTATTGCTGTACCGTTACTTATTTTGTGACAGGCCAATAGATAAATGTACTTTGTGACTAGTTGTGTCACACCTGTTTACTTTTATTTGGATCACCTGTGAATATCTTACCCGGTATATAGACCGCTATACTTTACGACTTTGTATATCAGTCCTATGTATAATGTACTTTTTGACTACATATTTATTACCAATATATACTACACATATACAATATGGACTAGTCTACATGTCAATCCCATAGATAAAACCCTAACTTTTTGTGTCAGACTGATTTTATATTTCTGTTGATTGTACTACTTCTATGGAAGAAATATTCATGATCACTACCACTTCACATGGTACCCTGTAGTTATCCTTGGAGTATCTAAGGCTCTATCATGTGATGAACTAAATGGACTTTGTGACAACCTCTGTCAGACCAATAAAAACTGAACATTTGTTAGTACATGTATCTGACTGATAGATACATGATGTACTTTGTCACTACTTGAATCACACAGATAGATACTTTATGTACTTTGTCATGAAATATTTAGTAAAATTCTTATCCAGACTGTAAAAAGACCAACACTTTTGTCCCACTAATAGATATTCCAATGTTTTAAGATGTTGAACATGTAAGTTCCTGTGCTAATGGGTAAAATCCTGATGAAGCTTGAATGGGCACATATTTCTCCTGCTTTGATTGAATATCCGTATAACGTATTCCCGACTGGTCTAGGATACATTATATATGTTACTATAATATCCAAGTCAACATATGTGTAATTTTCTTGATCACAGAGAAAGGATACTGCTTGTGTCTGTAATAAAAATGAGCTATGTGATTATTTTCTTATAGTTTTATGTTTGAAAATAGCCCATGACATCATTATAGTGTTTTACTCACTAGATATGAAAATCTTTTAGTCTAAACCAAAAAAGAAAGAAAAATGCATGTATTATTTACAAGCAAACCGTGCGCGTATGACGTTCCTCCAATAGCCTCTCTATGACTGTAATACAATGTATATTATATTGTCGGAGTTATTTCCTCTCCACTACTGTACCACACTGGCTGGATATGAGATTTAATCCAGTTTGTCGATGCTGTGATGGGAAAGCAGTCAATAAAACTTAGTGCACTTATTAGTACTTGTCAGTGATTATTATCAGTAAATTAAGAATTATCATCTACTCATCAGTGTTTTTCAAACAAACAACTACTTACATTGATAATCGAAAAACAGCTGAGAACTCTTCAATCAATGCAAAATGTAAGTCATCTAAACCTTAAGTGTGAATATCTGTTTTGTGTGTATTGACTTCTTCTCTGCAATATTTTAGAAAAAGACACAGATGAACCCTTTTCTCAAAGATGGGTTTCCACTGATTGTAGTACAGATGTTATGTTATGATTGGAAAGATAAAAAGCATTGTGTTTTTTTTCATGTTTCAAAGATATTTGAAATTTCCACTTAAGTACCACCAGTAAAATCAAATTCATTTAAACCTGAAAAAAGACAAAGCAAAGTCTGGAAATAAGCTTATCAATGAAATTTTATCTCTCACACTATTTATGTGATCAATTTCTTTGATAATAGTTAGTGTGGTTATTTACCTGTGTATTTACCAAATCACAGCTAATTCATACTTTACCTGGCTTGAAGTAGACTTGTTCTGTATTTATCCATAGAAACCTCATGACCCTGTCCATCTGTATGAGATTTTGAAGCATATCTAAGTACATTTATTGCTGTCTCTGTGTTTTGTTATTAAGCAATTTTAATTAATTAAATCAAAATATTATCAAATTTTGTAATGCAGTTGGAACCCATCTTTAATTCCTAATGTGTACTCTGCTTAATTTTTCTGACTTTAATATTAATTCAATTAGTGATTACTGAACACATGATTTATTTTCTATGACCTGTCTGGTTAAAATACTCCATTCCTGTGTCCTAGCTATAATATCACCAAGAGAGTTTTCACTTAAGTTTGTTTCCTATTTCCTACTGTCACATCCAGCCACAGTTTTAGTGCAGTCTGTTCTAAAATGTCACTGCAGTGACTTGACAACTGCCTGTGATTTTGAATTCCAAACAGTAACCACCTAAAATTTGGAACAAGACCTGAAGTGTGCTTGGTAGCCCAGTAATTAGGTACTGGTATGAAATATTTGACAAGAGATCGCCCAGTAATTAGGTACTGGTATGAAAGAATTGACAAGAGATCGCCCAGTAATTAGGTATTGGTATGAAATATTTGACAAGAGATCGCCCAGTAATAAGGTACTGGTATGAAAGATTGATGACAAGAGATCATTTGTTTCGGGTTTTATATCTTTGCTACAGCTAAAGGTTACATGAGGATGGTGACCACAGGTGATTGTGGTGCTTTAAAAGTGCCACAGAAATGTCACAACTGGGAACAGTAGCATGCCAACCCCCTTGACTATATTATCCTGTAAATAGGCTAGCAAGACATTCATGGGGAGACACATGACCGAAAGTAAAGGGTGTAAGACAGAATCCCAAGTGCTGAAAGACAAAAAATAAATTTTGGTCTTTTTGGGACCCCTCAATAAGAGAACAAAGGGAAACCCCAGAGTTTGCAGGAAGCAAGCAAACATTATTAAAGTAACACCATACAATCATGTAGTGGTTTGGACACATTGGGCCATTTTTATCCCTTAAACTTGCCAAGATTGTTCCAAGGGTGAGCCTAGGGTCAGACAGTCTACATTGGTTGTTTTATAAATAGACATATTCTATGATGCAAAACAAAACCCAGTATGTAGTAATGTTTATGAAATATTTATGGACGATACAATTGTTGTGAAATTAACATCAATTCTACTGGATCAATTGTTGAGTAAGATTAAAATTACCACATCAATCTCCAGATGGGTTTCTGTTGTTCCCCTTGTATAAAACATCTGATAAAAAAACCAATATCGTAATTAAACCAGCATGTAATGACGCAGACATTTTCATTTTTTTTTACGTAACTCATCGATACTTCATGGAGGGGGCAGTTTTAGTCTCTGCGAAAAACAAACATTAAAGAAAAATTACAGTTCTTGTTTCATCACTTCAGACCTCCAAGGGTGTGTAAAAAATATTAGTAGAAGTGACATATATTTATAGTGTTAATTAGTCTTCCGTTTGTCTAGTGGACTGGCTTTTTGGTGATTATTTTTATTTAATGTTCAACAGACTTTTAGAAGTCATTCCTCATAAAATAAAACTTGCCAAGCCGTCCCACGACAACACAAATATATCATATAAATATTATATTTAAAGAGATTATTTATCTACAAGTGAAATTTGTGTTTTGCTTAACAAATAAGTACAAGTAGGATAGCATGACAACTTATTTACATGGTTGCAAATGAAGATTAAACAAAACTAACTTTGATCTAAATCAGAGTGTCAGGTTTTGCCTGTGACTTGTTGGCAAGATTGGTAAATTGGTATAACTAGTGAAGTTCTGTTGAATAATTGTCAGAAAGCAAGTCTAGATACATGTAGAACAGAGAGTAGTTAAAGTACTGATGGTTTACTTTGTGGAAATAAAAACTACTGTGTACTGAGAATTTTCACCCAGGCAAACTTTCATCCTTTGCTGGTAAATTCCGTTTTCATCCAGTGTTAGTTTTACCCTTCACTATGAGTAATTATGCTTATCATGTTATTTAAATATGCTGCAGTGTTAAATGCGCTTTTATTATGACGAGGGCCAACATTTAACTGCAGCGAAAATTTCCCAGTATACAGTATTTAATGAATACCGCAACTATGTAGTGGTTGAAATCAGATGTTTTAATGGGGGCCAAATGTTGTGGTTTCCTGAAATAACACCACTTCTTGGGCACATGAATTCGTGGATTACGAGTACTAACTCATAAGGAGAATAGCTTTATGTCAATCTTGTAATTACTTTGTGGACCTTTGAATTCGTGGGTGAAGATAACCTAAGAAAACACAACAAAATTGAAAATCCCACGAAAATCAGTGATTTCATCGTATTTGATAAACAGCTTTTTTCTGCTCATGTTCTCTTGTATTGATCTAATATACGTTAGGAATCTATGAGACATCATGCACCTATTAATTGATTCTAAATTTTATATTTATTTCTAAATATAGCAATGTTTCTATTGGTTTCAGACATCATGTTCTTGAAGACTTGCCCACCTGAGACATTCCTCATTAAAGACTCTATCAGCCAGATGTATAACTCAAGTCACCAGCTGGACCAAAGCTTCCAGGATAACTCAAAATCCAGGAAGCGCCACTTCTGCCCCGAGTGTGATTTTGTTACGGACCGACACTACAGTCTCAAGCGTCACATGATCATGCACAACCAGCAGTATTATGTATGTAGCCTCTGTGGAGCAAGATTTAACGAAAACTGCAAGCTCCGAAAACATTTACAGATAATTCATCAGAAAGACTCGCAGACTTCCCAGACTTCAGCCACTCTCCAGCATTTTAACAGTGGGCCTGGATAGCACAGGACACAGTGAATGTCTAATTCTGACAGTGGATAACATCACATTTTTGAACTTTTATAATATTACAAGGACGCCACAGGTTCAGTTGTATAGTTTGTATACCAGTATGGTGGACTGTCTAAGAAAGGATATCTGCTGCCTTATCCTGAACCATTATAATGTTCTGCAGCTAAAACTCAAGATGTAACTGTACATAAGCATTTATGGATCTCAAAGATCTTGAATAAACATATGATACAATCAACCCAGGAAAGTCAAGGTGTTCACATAGGTGTTATTCACTATCATTTCATTTTGCATTGTGTAGTAGGTGCAATCTTCACCTGTATTTGAATCACATTTGGTCATTTAAATTATGTAGAAAATTTTATGTTGAGATATATTGCATCTTTGTAATATTTTAAGACGATAAGAATCTCATGTAAAGATAAGTCGAGACTTCGCAAAATTTCCAGATAAAATATGAAAACCTGATTAAATAACAGTATAATTAGTTGAAAATCTTATTTATATTTTTTGCATTTATTTGCAAGAAGATTTAATCACAACTTCGAATATCTAGCAAATGTTGATTTAGATAAGAAAATGTTTTACACATTTTTCATAGGGGAGTTCCTTTCGTGTTGAAAAATCATTTGAAGGACCATCTTGAAAATGTAATTTTTGAAAATAAGCGTATTTCTAGTTTATTGAAGAAGATGTCTTCTTTTTGGATTTTTTGTTTCTTTTATTATTAATAATAGTCCCTCATTCCATGCTGTATGTGCACCTTGCGAGCCAGAATTAGGTGAAGCGGACTGAACAGCGTATCAGCCAGTAGTGTGTTAGGATATCATATGTAATAGTTGGGTGGTTCACTGTTATGAACTGGATGGTTGTATAATTAGGAATTAAAAGATGCAGCACTTGTCCCATGTCGTAAAATCATTTAAGATATACAATTACTTTATACTTACTTTTATTGTTTTAATTTTTAATTGAATGGTTTATATTCATAGGATGATAATTAATAGGAAAAAAGATTAATCTGATTTTTAGATCAAGATTTATCAACTTTTAATATTTTTAATATTTTAATTGTTAAGTGTGTTCGTCTTGTTTTACATGTAACTGTTAAGTGTGTTTGTTTGACATGCTTTTAAAAACTAATTGGAAATTGTTACTGGTGAACTTCTGCAAATCAGCATATGATTTACAATATAGATTCACGAAAATGTTACTTGTCTCAAAATTAGAGAACTGCTCAAGTATCATCATTTTCATTCAAAAAGTTTTATTTGAATGTTTGATAAAATGATTTAACATGATGTTTCATTTTCATTTCATGAAGTATAAAATTGAGATTAATTCCTTAATTTTAAAATGTTTAAACTAAAATGCCACTCCTTTATTTGGATATATATATATTATTAATCATTATACTATGGAGAAACCAACATGCTGTCCTCTTTACTGTCCACTTTACTCTTACTTCTACATTTGATAATAAATATATCATGATAAAGAAAAAAGCAGTCAAAAACTTCTTTGTTTCCTCCCTTAAGTTTGTTATATATAAATAGTTATTATATATTATAAATCTTTTTATTATTTATATTAAGGTATAATGTGTAGTGTTTTGCAAGATTTTTAATTTCCCCTATTTTTCTAAATTTCCCTGTTGGCTAGGTATTTGTTTTGTCTTAATATACAGTGTAACAATCGGATCTCGCGGAACAATATTTGACCATATAAAAGTATGTTATTTAGAGTCCAATCTTTGTGTTAAGGCAAAAAAAACAAAAAAAACACAGGAAATTTCTGATATTGGTAAATAAGCAATATTCATTTAATAAAATGAGAAAGAAATTATATAATTTAAAGCATTGACCTGTAAACGGATTAAATATGTTTACATTATTTACATGTACATTTTTAAAAAACCAATGCTCATATTTCTTTGTAAAATTTCTTTGTAAAATGATATCACAACTCTTTAAAGATTAATAGCATATACAGGTTTTCAATGAAAATCAGATTCGAAAATAAATATTACCTGGATTGGAAAGTACATTACATGTGTATAAAGCTTCATTCTACTATCAATATTTTCCCCACCCCCATCATACCTTTTGATATGATCACCTGTGATGTTGAAATCAGTGAACATTAGTGTAGTAAAATGTTAAAAAAATAATGACATAAGGATAAAAAAAGATAAAAAATGGGTGTAAATTGCCAAAATGCACAGCAAGGTTTCCTTGTAAGTAAAACAAAATCAGGATTCAGTTTGGTAGTTTTTAACTTTAAAACTTAGTTCATAAATGATAACTTGACAATGGTACTTCTCGCCTGAAAGATCGTACTTACTTCAGGCTTGCAGCAATTAATACTGTCATTATTCTCTCAAGTTGTCTATGTGTATGATGATAAATGGGGTATGGTGTGGAACTCGAGGTATTGTAATTTTATTTGACAGATTTTTAGGTAAACACAGTAGTGAAAATAATTACTTAAAAACAGTAGTTAAAAATGCATCTGAAAACAGTTGTCAAACAATGTAATTGAAATGATAATGAAACAATGTTGCTAAATACAGAAATATATTTTACTATAAAAAATGGCAATGTTACAAAATGCTATTATTTTACTGAAAACAGTAGTGTAACACTGTTGCTAAATACAGGAATCCATTTTACTATAAAAAAAAAGACAATGTTACAAAATGCTATAGCCAAACTATGTTTCTAAGTACATTAGTTAATGACTTGACAAAACATAATGAAAAAAATTGTGAAATAACGTGAAAATTGTAGGATCATGTAAAACGTTCTGTGGTTTGTTTTAGATATTTGAGTTAATATACAGAACTATATTTTCAGGGGACCAACTTTGAATAATTATGAAATATAACTGTAGATGTTATAGAACATTTCTTCATTGGCCAGTAATTTTCAATATAGATCCGTAGGTACTTGTTTCTGTATTTTCATGTACAAAGGTAGCAGCGCATTTCTCCATTGCTAAGTAAATTTTACTCTGTGGAAACGTAACAAACTTAGCGACAGTCGAATAAATTCTACCTTGTAGTAATTCCGTAATTCTTGGTTAATAATGTCTCAACTACTTAGTAACTTAACTTTTAGAAACGTAGTTTCTCAATTGCTAAATAAAATCAAACGTTGAGAAATGTGTTGCTCTTCTGTAATTTAATTAATGTATGTAAATGTATCTGGATGTATTATGTCTAAAGGTAAAATATCTATTAACTTGAAAATTGATGTATTGTTTTCTGTCAGGTCATCCTCGATACTCCAAGGTAAACGCTCACCTACGCTCTCTGTACCATGTGTCATTGCAAAATTGAAGGCCCGCGGCTACACCCGACTTTAAAGCCAATTTTACCGCTGCGCTGCCGCGGGATTCGTTTGATGTAAATTAAAAGAACAAACTAGTCTTTTATCATCCACAAGGTGGCGCATTCAAAGCCTTCGATTTTGTTATGGCATATTCCAGGGGTACAGAGAGCGAAAGTGAGCGTAATCAATAGAGTATCGACGATGCTGTCGGGTAGAATTGCTGTAAGTAAGGTGTTTCTTGCTACTTGGTTGACATGCCACTGAGATAGTGCTGTGGTAACCATTTTACATAAATAAGGTGTATACATTAACGATTGTTGTAAATCTTATTGTAGCTCAGATACTGTTATAAATAAATGTATGTCACTCCAATAATCTGTCTACAAAGTTTTCATTAAAACATGTATTCGTATGCCAAATGTTTCCATAGTCATATTGTCTTTTAAGTGACCAGAAATACTTCCAATTCATGTTCAATATATAGGCGTAGATTTCTGGAATTGTAACTAAAATTTATAAAAGGAAAATAATCCGGTAAGGACAAAGAATTCATCTCGGAGAAAATATTCAGTGATGTGTGGAAGAAAATGAAGAGAATTCATCATCTATTGAAGAAAATTCAACGTGAGGAATGTTTTATATGTATTGAAGAACTGCATTGTCTGGTGTTTCAGGACCGTTTAACGACCCTGACCTTGACTCATTACTGGACAGGACTAATGGAATGGAACGAAGGTCATGGACGACAGAGCCGAGGTTCAAATGTGATCAGTGCAAATATACAACGGAGCACAAGTACAGGATAAAGCGCCACCAACGGATACACAAGGGAGACTACTTCAAATGTGACCAATGCAGCAACAAGTTCACAGAGTTGTGCGAACTAAGGGCACACCGACAGTCCCGCCACGAGGGGATTGCAGTCAAATGTGAAATGTGTGGGCGGGAGTTTGCCTCCAAATATGCATTGTCGCATCATCGCTCTAGCGCGCATCAGAGCAAAATTCACTTCTGTAATCGCTGTGACAAGTCGTTCGTAACCATGGGCAAGCTTGTTATCCATTTGAAGTCCGTTCACAATGTTGAAATGGGTCAGTTTGCGGGTCTCAGATAAATTCTGGAATACTGTTGTGATAGCAATCTTCGTTCTTAATCAGTTGGTGTTCACACGGCGACAACATTTGTGAATGGCTACAGTTCCGATAGTACAAAACTGTATTCTTACCGTTGAGAAGTCCAGACGATAGTGTTTTCATCACCAATAGTTTGTTTGTGGTCATCATCGAGGACTATACAAACACATGTTTCATAATGGATGTGTTATGATTTAATTCTGAAAATGAAGAAGGAACTGTTTGTTTTCGTCAATGCCGCAGATAGCCATCTTTTGGTGGTCAAAGTTCGTTTTATACAATGTCGGCTAAAATACAAAACCATTCTTGTAGTGCATCCTATATAATTAACGCTTGCTCATGTGAAGGTGGCAAAGAATGTAATCAGTTGTTAATATTACATTAACAACAAAACTAGATTGGACAAAGAAGAAGAAAAAATAGAAGAAAAATCGAAAATTTTGACAGATTTCTGATGTGATAGGGATTATTCAATATCCATAGATTGTCTTCGTAAAGGATCTGCATTATTTGAAATAATTGCTTGAGTTATTTAGACAGTAAAACACACTAAAAGATTGCATATGCTTGAATGATTTAATATATCTGTAAAGACTAAAGATTTGGTTAATGAGGTACTGGCTGTTTAACTGTGAACCACACTATTTAGCCCAAGTGAAAAATTCAAGTTAGGTTTGCTTCCTTTTCACCTGTCTACACTTTATAACTGATACTATCGCCTACGTTTATCTCGTGATATTCGCCTCAAGTTGAATTCTTGTTTTTCGTTGGAGGACTCGAATACAACTAGAGCGAACAATTTTCGTTTACGTTTTACAGTGAATAGTTCATGCTGGTCATTAATTGCCTTTCAGAAAGACTATCGCATCACTCTTTTACGATGTATACACTGATCATTCTAGATCTAAGTATATTTAGAAATAAAATCTTATTAAATCGGAAAGTATGTGTTATTTTGATAATTTCAAACCTGCCTATTGAAATGAAATAGATACTTGAACTGGTATCATGCTTTGTCTTGGTTGTTCCAAGAATTTCAGAATGTTTTTAACAAAAAGCGACCCTGTAATTTTTCTACCTGGATGCTATTTTACTTATTGGGCAGATCTTACTTCAAATCATTGAAAAATATGTATACAAACTTGCACTTCACTTCCCACCCGGATATTCGTTTTTGAATTAGTGGTTCGAGTACTGAGCTAGTGAGCATATCTCCTTTGTCGCGACGTTCCATATTCCGACAAAAAGTACCCTTTCGATATTTTCCCCCTTATGGACACTGTTCGGAATTGTTTTTCGAGTTCATTTATTTCGTATACAAATGACTTTTCGTGTTCACAGATGACAACATGTATTTAGTCTAAAAGTCTGCTGTCTTCTCTCTGAATACCCTGGCCGGCAAATGCGGACGTTTCATTAACGTGAAAGTTGTATCCACTCACACACATAATGTTCGTAAAATTGTAGATTGTTCTCGGACGGTTTATAGCTTAGAAAAGTAATTATTTAATTTTAGTGGGTATTGAATTTGTTCAAGTTGTAATGTATTGGTAACCTACATTTTGTAGCGAACTGTTTGGGAGAAAAGAAGTTGATTGAGATTTTTATATTCCAGGCCAGTTTTACGACCTTATCCATCATTCCATAGAGGGACAAGGGAAAACAACGGGTCACGTGTTACCCAGATTGCCATCTACCGGAACACCTAACATCTTCCGTTGTGACAGATGTACATACACAACCAATGTGAAATACAGGATGACGCGTCACCAGAGAATCCATAGTGGTGATTATTTGAAATGTGACTTGTGTTCGGCAAAATTCACTGAACCGTGCGAACTACGAGCCCACCGTCAGTCTCGACATGAAGGAATTTCTGTCGCATGTCCAGTGTGTGGGAAACTGTTTCCATCCAAGCATTCCTTGTCCAATCACAGAGCTCAGCAACATCCTAAGAAAACGTTCACGTGTACTTTCTGCAAGGACAGATCATTTGTGAAACTCGGAAATCTACAGCACCACATCGACATTTTTCATAAATCATGATCATTGTGTTTGAAATAATGGAATATTCGCCGTCTTCAGATGGTTTATTGCCAGTTTCAAGGGTTTGTCCTTTGCCTCAGAGTGGAATGATAGAACAGAACAGAAAGACTCACGCATTTTAGGTGATGTCAAGCCGCTACAAATTACATGATACATAACCGAGCTCTATGGTCCAATAACCGAAATAACAAGTGCTCTTACTATGACATTGAGAATTGATATGTGTTGAGGAAGCATTACTCGACACGTCCTTTATTGTGAATCAAACCGTTTGTTATTAAAAGATTCGCAGAAGTAGTGTATCGATTCGATACCTCATTTTAAAGTACTACTTAAATTGTTACAGGGATATTGAAAAAAATATTGGAAGTCTATGTCTTGAACAAATGTGAGCAAACGTGATTATAAGAACAAATCTAGATAGGTTTCGGTTTCGTATCCTTCATCGTTCTTTAAGAACTTTGAAGCTACTCAAGTGATTTACATTAATAGTCACTTGTTATGTGGATTCGACTCGACAACATATGATTTATGTGTGAATACTGATACCGGTAACAATTCATATGTATTATTTTAGTCTGTTATATTTGACAAACTTCTTGATCAGATTAGACAAGAAAGCTGCCATTACTGGTATGTGTTCGATTTTAAACGGCACATGCTTTGCTTATTTTTTCCAAATACTTTATGGACTTTTCATATCGGGGGTAGGGGCAGGATTGAAAAGATAATAAAACGCTGATTTATCACATACCCGTGAATTTTGTTATAGTAATACAAGCAATTTTCAGACCGTGGAATACAACGTTCTGTATTGCACATGTCGGGATGGTATTCGATTTTAACTCGAGGAAAGTTTTTAGTTGTTAGATCATAGTCACATGGTTTTAAAACAATTTTATCTGTAATAATTGCAGCTTTGCAGGTAAAAGTTTGCATCAAACATTCGATATGCTGTTCTTTCTTAAGTAAACAGTTTTTTAACTAAGTGGCGAAGGCATTGATTGAAAAATTAGCAAACATCTGCACTGTGATGTTTTACGACGATAATATTTACAACAGTGACGTCATTTTGAGCACATCTTAAGTCTAGCTTTCAGGTTAAATCAAGAAATGCATGAAAAAGATGGTTATTCAAAAATCTATTATATCATTCTCTGGAACAATGATATGTCTTACAATAGAGGAATATATTAATTAATTTCTTGTTAAAGTGCTTTTCAATATCTGCTGTTCATTATGTTCTATATATATAAAACAAAACAATTGATATTCAAGAAACGTCCTAACGTAATGAAGAGGCCGCATACCTTTCCAGTTACCGAATCCAAATTGACCTGCAGTAATTAAAACTATTTACTTGTGCACGATGGCATTTAACATTTGGTTATAAGTACAGGATACATTATTTTGTGTAATATTGAATACCGACATGTAATCCGTACTTAACACGGAATTGTCGACACCCAAAAATAAAATTGTATGATACATTCACCAGTGGTCAACTATACTTTGTCGAATTATTATCACTTCCCTGTTATTTAATTCTTTCTTTTTGTTTTCCATTCTATTTGACCACCCTTTCCAATACGAATTGGAAGAAAGAGATAATTTGATAACCGGTTTCGCAGAAACAGTTGAATAACGACGTGCTGCTTCATAGTTTTCGGTGCGTCATAGACTACCTATACGAAATACAAGTTGACACACAATCAAAACCGACGCGATAGAGATTGTCTTCATTGTGACCGTTGTTTGACTCGATTACAAGTTCCCTGCCATTAGTCGGTTCAAACATTTTCTAAAGAGCAGCAGAGAACAAAAACATCGAAAGTAATGATTCGAATGTTCTGTGCGCGAGGACCGGATATTGGAAAAACGTGGAAGCCTCAGTATCACATTTCGATTTTCCAAAAATGATGGTATATCCCATTGCGATCTTAATGGGCACTTTCAATCAAGTTAAAATTGTAAAAAAAAAAAAATGTTGCGTGTTTAATTATTCAATAATAGATAAGGGATTGAAATCAATACAGGCATAATCATTTCTTAGGTTATGGGAATGAAAGATTGGCTTTTAACCACAGATCAGGTATCATACGACAACTATTCGTTTTATTTTATATTGGAGATGGTGTACTGGGTTGCAACTGTGAAGCTGATTATGCATGTATTCTCAATGTAAATTTAACCTAATTTTTGATTTGACTGAAATCAAGCCGACATAAATCTTGATTTCTACTTGCATGTGTTTATTTTAATTGAGTTCTCTTGAAATAAATTGTGAAAGAATGTATAAAATGTTTGATTTTGACTGTTTTGTTTAATTTGGTGAAGAATATTTTGTCAGACGGTGTCGGAGAGACTCAACATACACCGTTTTTAGCCGATTTGAATTTGTTATGAAACCTAATTTATACAATGACTATCAAACAAGGGAGATAAGCTTCATGCCCAATCTGCTGATAATTTAAAATTTAAAGAATACACAACGAGGATTTCTCCTACTGTGTCACATCAATCACCATTTTCCTTATTTTAACAACCTTATGGAGTTTACATGTCGACGTAGTTCCAACATTCCAAACCCTTTTTTACGTACCTAGTATCAGGATGTTTTTAATATATTCGTCAATCTGGCTATTAAACGTCTTAGTCAGATGTTTCTACCACCTATGCTTAAATCTGCGCTGAGAAAATATATCATCATGATCTTCCTTCTTATTTAAATTTGTACATTAATCAACGACTTGTTCATGTTGTATTAGATCGTCGACGACACAGTTCTAGATTTGACAAGTGACATCATGTCGAGCATCGCATATATAACAGAAAGCACGTTATTCCGTATTGCATCGTTTCGCTTTCATTTTGGGTGTGTGAGGAGGAATTCATGATATCTTTACTTTTGCTTTGATCTCATGTCTGTCTTCTCGTACAGATTTTTGTTTCCGAACTTGTCACATGTTTTGTAGTTGTAGGTCTTTCAACTTAAATTGATGAGTTCCGATAATGACTGACCTTATAAGAATGTATTTCGTGTTTCAATGTTTTGCATCTATTTGGTTTCCAGGCAGACTTGTTACAGGGGAAAGAGGCACCGCCAGACGAGGGAAAGTAAGGCACCAGAGGATATCGCATTGTGTAACAACAGAGAAACCTAAGTACGAATGTGACCGTTGTGACTACAAATCTCAGCTGAAGTATAGGATGAGGCGTCATCAAAGAATACACAACGAGGATTTCTTCTACTGTGCGTCCTGTCCTTCACGGTTCACTGAACCGTGTCGACTTTTGGCTCATGTGCGGTCACGACACGGCGGGCAGGTGGTCAAGTGTGACTTATGTGGTGCTGTGTTCCCGTCGGACGATGCATTGAATGACCACAAGACATCCCAGCATGCACATGTTGCATTAGATATTTCGCTCGCCTCACTACCATTCTAGGCTGTGCAATCAAAAATAGGAAAATGTTTAAAATGTTTCACTTGGAAATAAGGTAACAATAACCTTGATGGCGACTTCGCGGAACAAACTGAATCGTATCGGATTTGAAACCCCCTTCCTTTCATCTCAAGAAGGATAGCAGATATCAAACATGGGATTATGTTTGCCAACTTTGTTGCTTCGCCAAGTCTTCATCAACAAATTGAATTATGTTTATGAAAACTTAACACAAAGCAAGACAATGTGTTTCTCTTCAATGGCTTGATATTCAAGAACAGGAAACAAAGTTCATTGAAATCAAATAACTATTCTCAAGTGCACGTAATAATAAATGTAGACGGAATCAATAGAATGGGTGTAAAATAATACGTAATTCTGACACATAATAATTAGTATAAAACCTACCCTAATGGTACATGACAATAGTTAAACAGGAAACACTAGATGCATTGAGTAAAAGCCAAAGTCCTTTGATCATGTGTGAATAATGTTTATATACGAACTTGTCTGATGGACCAATAAATAACTTGAAACATTGAGTCGCAATTCCTTCTCCGTTTGTTCTCACATATGATTTCAATAAGTGCTCATTTGTGTATTAACTATCAATGTAGAAAGTAGTTAATGTCAATAACTGGTAGTTAGTGATAAATGATGTGTGTTCGATTTCAGCAATTATTTTTCCATTGTTTGACTTTTCATTTGACAAAGAAAATGATAAATGTTTACAGGTTTTTGCAAAGTCTATGGATCCTTAACATTTATATGAATCCTCGTTAACGTTCCTTGTACCCTTGGAATATGACAAAATCATGAAGGCTTTGTAGTCCCGGTCTTGCGGATAATACAGGTAGACTGGTTTGATCATTTTATGTACAACAAAAGAATCGCACAAAAGCATAACGGTAAAATTTGCATAGTTTGAGGTCGGGTGCTGCACTCCTATACTATGCTAGCGAATCAATTAAGCCATCGATCATGACAAGTAGAGAACATAACTCAGCGGAAACCCTACGACTTAGCAGAAAATGTAGCCGCTTTTATATCGCCTTGAACGAAAAACAACTGTAAAAGACTTTTGCAGACTTGAGGTCTAGGGTCATATTTGGCATTTGACTTGCTAGGGTCAATGACTATCAAATTTGTAAACAATACATTGACTGCCTATAAAGGACATCGAGGTCAGATTGTGAAAATCGTCATTTCACATAACGATGAAGTGTAGTTTTGTGATTAGTTGTCTGTAGCGTTCCGGGTTGACTATTTAGATTGGTAAAATCAAACTACTAAGGTGCTTTGCAGAACCATGATACTTGATGTCACGATCCATATGATACAACCTGTTAAGTTGAACCATTCTGACACAAGGTTCAAATGTGGAATAAAAACAACAGAAACAGCAGTGCATAACAAAAGTCAATAGGCCTTTAAAAAAAGCAATTTTTCGTTGTCCAGCGATTTGAAGGCTCCTAAACCAGATGTTAGATAGAACGAAACCGTCACTTTAGAATCCACATTGCTTAGTTTATGATGAAGGATATATGTTAAAAAATGGGGGAAATTTGACGTCTCGGCACGTGGTGCTTCGCTGTAGTTAACTTACCTTCTGGAGCATGGATCACATGGCTTCATATCTTAGATTTTGTAGGAATTATTGATGTTTCCGTTTTGTTTCGATGTCTGCCTATTTCGTGTTAAATTGATTTTTAACAGTTCATTATTGATTGAAATATAATACTGAGTTAGTAAGTTAATGATTGACGTTGACAAGAGCCATATCTTCTTGAAGAGTTTATATTTCATTATTTTTTTACTTTTGTTTCCAGAAAGACGCTTCAGAGGAGCAACAGGCACAGCAAGACGAGGCAAAATGAAGGGCCGGGGGCTATTCCGTGGTTCCTCCGTATATAAACCTGGGCAAACGTACGAATGTGATAGATGTGAATACAAAACACAGGTCAAATACAGGATGCAGCGTCATCAAAGAATACACAACGAGGATTTCATCTATTGTAAATCATGTCCATCTCGGTTTACCGAACCGTGTCGACTTCTGGCTCACGTACGGTTGCGACATGGTGGGCAGGTGGTCAAGTGTGATCTATGTGGGGCTGTATTTCCGTCTGATGATGCTTTGAATGACCACAAGTTGTCGCAACACGCACGAGTACTCAAGTACAAACCCTCAAACGTACCTCTGCGATTCTAAAGCTTTGCAATGCGTGTTATGACGGTTCAGGGATCAGGGATTTTATTTTGACATTTAGTATGCAAAACATTGTGTCTTTTATTGCAGAGAAAGAAAAACTGAATGAAAAATATTTGGTTCGACACTCCGTTCATTCCACTAAAACTCTGATTTGATGCGTAGTTGTTTTGTAAGCACGGATCATTCCCTTTCACCATACCAATTAGTGGACTCTAAGATTCCAATTGGCGAAGAAAAAGTATTATATTTGCACGATTATGCTGTTAAGAAATGGAACATCAACATTTGCAGGTGTTTAAATGAAGCTCATATTTTTAATGTATGTTATTAACGTAAACAAAAACGAAAGAAAATTCTTGTGTGCAGAGCTGGGACTAGATACTCATATTGCTACAGCAATACTATATACAATATTCCCAGTAAATATATGGTTAAACTGTAGTACAGTTAAATGAAAAAAGATGATACAAAAATAAGTTTTTGATAGAAAAACTTCATAAGATATAATGAAAAAGGTGAAACTATTCCAAATTCAATCATTATTCTCAGTCATTATATTAATTTAATAATGACAGGATGTCGTTTTTGTAGAATAACATAACAGTTTTTATGATGTTTTTATCATTGATATCGATTGTATAAATCGATAAAAAAAACCTGATAACATAAATGTTGATATCCTTTTGATTTCATTTCTTAAATATACTGTTTATCGGGTACAATTTCTACATATGTTAATTAAGGGCCAAGCTGGATTCCACTGTTCATTTTTTCCTACAAAAAGTATCAGTTATGTCTTTCTTACTAAAACAACATCATTGCATTCTCACGCTCCTTAAAGTGTATCATAAGGTTTATTGTTTAATTGTATAATAGATGTATTTTCACTGTTTCGATGCGAGAGGTTTTGATGATTTTTATTAGGGCCCCGTATCGGAGATACGGATGCCCTTAGTAATCACTCTGTCTGTCTGTCTGTCTGTCCGTCCACAAATTTTGTTCCTGGCTGATAACTTTGGTATTTATTGACCGATGTACATGAAACTTGGTCAAGATGTTCAGTTAACAAATATACACATTGAGGTAAAAAGTCAAGGTCAAAGGTCAAGGTCATTAGGTTCAAAGGTCAAGGTTAAATTTTGCATCTTTTCACTGATGAACATTTTGTTATGACATTATGAAGCAAAGTTGATCAGAATAAAACAAGGAGTCAACTGACCAAAGGTCAAGGTCATTGGGTCAGGGTCAAGGTCAAATTTTGTAGCTTTTCACTGGTGAACATTTCGCTATGACATTATGAAGCAAAGTTGTTCGGAATTGAACAAAGAGACACGCTGAGGTAAAAAGTTGAGGTCAATAGTCAAGGTCTTTATATTCAAAGGTCAAGGTCAAATTTTGCATATTTTCACTGATGAACATTTTGTTATGACATGATGAAGCAAAGTAAATCAGAATTAAACAAGGAGTCAACTGACCAAAGGTCAAGGTCATTGGGTCATAGGTCAAGGTTAAATTTTGTATCTTTTCACTGGTGAACATTTCGCTATGACACTTTGAAGCAATGTTGCTCAGTATTAAACAAGGAGTCAATTGACCAAAGGTCAAGGTCACTTGGTCAAAGGTGAAGGTTAAATTTTGTACCTTTTCCCTGATGAACATTTTGTTATGACATTTTGAAGAAATGTTGTTCAGAACTTAACACAGAGTCAACTGACCTTAGGTCCAGGTTACGGGGTCCAAAGGGTCAACGTGAAGTTTTGTATTTTTCACTGATGAACATTTTGTTATGATATTTAGAAGCAAAGTTGGTCGGAATTAAAGAATAAGTCAACTGACCAAAGATCAGGGTCACTGGGTTAATGGTTAAGGTCATTTGGGTCCTGTGGATCTCTGACTTTGACCCTGGCTCTTGATAGAGGAGGTATTTAAGGTGAAATAAAACAAATCAAAGCTAACATATGAGTATTGCACCGGTATTTACATTTCTGTTAGCCCAGCCAATATGGAGGTGGAAGGAAACAAAACTTGCATCATAGTACATGTAAAATGATTCCTTGCGATACTTTTTGAATTGATGATTATGGGAGATATATTGCCACAAGACGGGGCCCTTACTGACCTGTCAGTGTTCTAGTTAAATATCGATTGAGGTTCAATTGAAGATTTATTATAAATATGTCCCTTGTATTCAAAAATAGCAACTTATTTTACACATATATTTTCTACTACTAGTATATAGATTTTCATGTTGTTGTTTTTGTTGTTTTGGGGCAAACTTCAAAATTATGTTATCCCAGGCACGTACCATACACACAACTTGCGTAACGTCATAGTACTACTAGGCTTATAAACATGCGTCATGTGCATATTTACTGCAAATCACAGACGCTTTTGGACGAATCTTGATACGAATTTGAGAAAAACCAAAATCTGAGTATTGTTATCATATAATAAATGCTTTGAAATATCCATCGCAGAATAAAAGCCTATGCGTTTGTGGGAGGTGCTCGGCGACATTGCCATCTTTTCAGTATCTTACCAATTGCTTAAGTTGATGTTCAAGACTATTATATTGTGGAAACTTTTCATACCATTACTTTCTACTACTATTAACACGTTATTAACGGAACCCAAAGGGGCGCTCATTTGTTCGTTTTTATGGAGTTAGTCATAAAGGTTTCCCATTTAATCAAATTTTTCCATTGTGACTGAATCACATTTCACCTCTAGACATTATTTAAAAAGCATCGCAGATTCCTCTACGTCATATTTATACATGTATATTCATTTTTGGTCTTCTATCGTTAATAATGGTTACTTTCCAACCAAACTGTACCACAAACGTAGTGGCGCGGTTAATGTCTCGATCGTTAACTTGCCTATAGTAACACTCTGGCACACACTTCTGCTAATGGGGTGGAGCATTTCTGACTCTTAACTATGATGTTAATACTTAAGTTGCTCTAAATGCTGCAATTTTATTAATATGTCAGTTTTCCCCCATCAATCATTCCAAATTAAATTGTTTGCTGTTGTCTTTTATTACATGTAACTTCTTGTATGTTTTAACAGAACCTAAGGATGACATCTTCTGAGTTTGTGTATTACGTTTTTTCACATTTTAAGTTGTTTTATTTCCTTAATTTGTAGATTTTCAACACGCAATATCTTTAAATGTGTTTAGTTTCTACGTGGTTCTTAATTATTTTATGTATGTCATGGCGAAGACGTCTTCATTTGTTAATGTTTTCATATCTAAATAGGCTGTAAATTAGTCTTTTGTTGATTTTTTTGGCGTTGTTTATTTTTCTGAAACTGTCATTGTAAGATCTTAGTTAGGCTTGCTATGATTTTTTTTCTTTTTTCTTTTATTCATGTGTACTTACCATGTTTTTTGAGGGAAATGAAAGCTACTGAGTAGTTTTGTTTTATTGTTATCACAATTGACGTAAAATAAAGTTATTGTATCTGGATCTTGTAGACTTTTATGAATATTACCACCTTGTTCAATAATGGATTACGTATAAAGGGTTTTCTATCGGACTAGCTTCAGTCGACGTTGATAAAGTTATAAGAACACCATGACCTTATTAAAACTACAACATTTCTATGTCAACCATTGTTATGCTTCAGTCACATTTGCGCCGGTGCCGGGAAGTTGGAATCGGCAGGCTTCCCGGCGTCCGGGGTGCCGGAGACTTTTTTCCGCTTTCTGGGTTTTGCCGTGAGTATGATCACATTATATACGGGCACCGTACGGCCCCCGCAAACAATTTGCCGGATTAAATCGAACAGACATCTGAAGGATACCGTAGACAGCCCGTAAGTCTATCACAAGGATACCTCATAGCTATCTAACGATGGCCGGGCTGTCGCACGGTAGCCGAGGGATGTTCGTGTGACGGGCGGGATACGTACGTACCACGTACGATATTTAGCATTTTTAAACTCTGGGCCCGTATTCATGAAACTGTTCTCATGCTCAAACATGGAATCTGTGCTCAAACCAACTTTCTTGTAACTCGCTTCAATCATGTCAAATGATCAAAAAGTCAAATGTTAACATTGAAAACAGTATTTGGCTATAAGTCTCCAAAATGTTTCCAAATCATTGTCAAAATAAGATGTATTTATTGAGTTATAACCAGAACAAGAAATTTGGCTTGAGCACAAAATCCATGCTTGAGCATGAGAACGGCTTCATGAATACGGGCCCTGGACTCAAAAAATCTTTCAGCATATTCTGAAACCATTCCGTATCGTTTGGTTTTATACCTAGCTCGTCCGTGAGAAAATGGCACCTGCAGATGACCGTATGGGTGCCGTCCGGGCGCCGGAAGCATCGACCGATGAGTTTGAGTATGAAGAAATCAAGGAGGCACCGGCAATTTTTCGAATACACTGATTATGTTGAATATTACCATTAAAGTATTTTCTTATCCCCTTGCAACGAACGTTCGAGTGGATATAGTATACGTACGCATGTTACACTCGTTGTCATTGCCCTACTGACTTCATTACTCAACAGAACTCCATGAAACTTGATACAAGTGTTTGGTATGACAATACCTTGAACAATTTCGCATTTCGAGTTACTGAGTTAAAGGTCAAGGTCACTATTACTATATTTAGACAAATTTTATCATCGCTCTATCGACTTCATTCCTCAACGGAATTTTATGAAACTTTATCCGAGTGTTTTGTATGGCAATGTCTTCAACAAGTTGTCGTTTCGGATTTCTACGTTGAAGGGTCAAGATCACAGTTACTATTTTTTGAAAAATACTTTGTCACCGCTCTAGCGACTTCATTTCCTCTTACATACGTCACAATGTGTGAATGCGATGGGATTTGTATTACGTGTGATGCCTTGTTAATACATGCGAGAAAAGTTAAAGTTATTTTAGACTCCATTCATCATGTTACAACATTAAATCATAATATCAGGTCGCATTGCACTTATAATGTGGTCAAATTAGAAAGTTATACATGACAATGTCAAAACAGGCTCAGTAACGTTTGAATACATTGACATTGAGCCTGAGCGATATAGAGGAATTAAGCATAATTAAATATTTGACATTAAACAAAATATTTTAGCTGATTGGCTTGGGTCAATGGGGACCAAACTACGTTTGAAGCATTTCTTGCATTATCATTTAATTATTGATTACAATTCGGTCAGTAATATTTTTTATAATTACAAAACAAAACTTTCTCTCCACATATATTTAAGGAATATAACTTCAGCACAGGACAAAATAAATTACTTACCTGGACGAATACAGCACCAGGTAAATTTGTTTCAAATGTGTTATTTAATGAAGTCGGTTTTTGTCGTAAACTTGTCACAAAGTCTGAGGGATTTTCGATAAACCGTATTACCAAAAAGAGACAGCATACTGACAATTCGATTTTTTAATCAATAGCCCTTAATCCTTAACCGTATATCTATATGTTAAATAAGTCAGTAACAAACCATCGTTTGCGCACCTACATTTCATGCATTTGTAGTCCATATTTTCATGACTTTCTTTATCATTATATTTATCTTTATTTCCTCCAAAAGAAGATACATTTCATATTAATAAAGACAAAATAATATAATAGCAATATCAAAACAATGATAATTACATACATGTCACAAACATGTATATATGTTATCGGACATTGGGTAAGGTATGCGTACATTGTACATTACATATTCTCCCTAACGGTTATATTAGCATGTGAATCAATAAAGAAAGTATCATGAATACTTTTTGTAGTAACTAATTAAACATAGTGATATACAGGGTTACTTTCAAACCAGCTGCTGTAAATTGTTAACATTTCATAGACATTTACTACAGAAGTAATTATAAATTCTTCCAATTCATTATTTTCTAGCCTGACGTTAACTTAGCCTCCAAGCAAATGATACATAATTTCATTTTCAGGTAATGAATGTATATAATGACTAAATGTCAGGTCGTGTATATTGGCTATATCTATTCATAACTTATCTCTAATAGTATTGGTAAAATCACATCTTAATACATCATCTTCTGCATGATCTTGGTAGAGCACACACACTTGTAACACAGTTTTGTAGGTCTACTGTTTCTTATTGTTACAATAATATTCATTATAAAATGTATCTTATCTCTATATTAAGTGTATTTCTTTGATAACAACAATAGACAGTGCGGTTGTTACTTATCATGAATATTTATAAATTTGCTAAAGTCATAGTCATTTGAGGTACGTTCCCTTAAATAATTTCAAATGTGAACATAACAATACCTCGTTAATTTTGTAATAACACGTTTTAAATTAAACTTACTTGTGTCGTGGCGTCGCATGATTAGTTTGACCAGCGGTTTATTTCCCGCGACAGGGCACGGCTGGCGGCCTAATGGATAAAGCTGACCACGGTGGACATCAGCTACAGGTTCGCACGTTATCATTAAAACCTTCATCGTTTCAACTTTTTTTTATCAGAATCGGAGTCATACATTGATTTCTAGTGAGACGTTAGTCGCTAAACTCTTGGCCTTGTACTTAACAGCAGAACATCGTCGCTTAGTGCTGTGACAGAACTGAGTTAGTAATCTTAATATACTTTTACTAATATTAACTACAAGAGTGTCTGGTCTAACCTGAAATTGACTGACGTGAAAGAATGAATATCATTAATGAGTTTCATTGTGTTGTATCTATTTGGTATCCAGGTTCATTAAATCTGAGACAGGTTTAACAAGACGAGGTACAATAAGGTAACAGGGTGTGTCATGTTTTTGACCAACAGAGAAACCAGGGTACAAATGTAACCGTTGTGACGACAAAACTCAGTTTACGAACAGAATAAGGGATCGTCACCCGATACATGACGTGTATATCCTCTACCTTAACACGTGTTCTCGGTGCGTTGCATAGCAGGTAGACGTCAGGTTTGACCTGTGTGGAGACTACTTCACGTCGGAGGGTGCAGTATATGACCACAACACATCACACCAGTTAATATGCAAATACCCACTGGCATCGAATTACTTTATTTCTATGATATGAGAGCTGTAAGAATTTGATAGTTGTACTAGGTAAAACGTAAAACACATAAATAAAAACAACATTATTTAGGGTACATGAATAAAGCAAAATATACAACAATGGAATCAATACTTGCTAGTAAATGATTTTGCAGACGAACGTTTGAGTACACTGAATATAAAGCATATATTACTATTTACAGGACATGAATGCAAACATGTTCCTATTGCACTTCAATTACCAAAATATGATCGGAGACCAGTATATAAAAGTAAGAGAAGGAGCATCAACGAAAGCAATTTCCCTGTATTATATTGACGTTTCTATGTTATAACGTTATATGTAACGTTTTTATGTATTTTTTCTCAGGAACATATTTTAACATTATGCATTTACATGTATGACATCTATTTTGAAAATAAAGTATTATGATCGATTTCATTGGCTGCAATTTCATACTTCCTTTGTTAAGTCTTAAGAATGACGAGGGCGCTTCTAGGCCTAGGTATCATCTATAATTTCATAGTTAACTCAAAGTTACCATTTTACCTTAGTTGAACGCATTTCAATTGGCAGAAAATGGCGGAAATGTGATCAGTTTGCCTAAGTTCATTTACTACAAAAAGGATATGTTATCAACCTCATCATCGTATTTGCATTTCATATCAGATCATAAAAAGTAGCCTTGCATTTTACAATTAAGCTATCCTTTGCCGAGGTACCGGTATTATTCAAATTGTGTGATAAGTTGCATAGCATATTTCATCTGTATTATTTATCGGGTTTGAACGAATTCATCTTGTCGATTCAACAGACCAATGCTATTCATATCAGAAACACCACTTATGCTTTTTTTTATCTAACCTTTTACAAGGGTATAAATAAATACTCTATTAAAAAGAAAGATTATAAGTTACTACAACAATATCGATAAACGCAGAATGACATTGTAAATATGGTATGATTTTGGCAAGACTTTTGAATAAGAGATATAAAATAATCGGCCAATATTTCTTCTTTCAATTTCAAAATGGTACGGCTGTCATCATAACCTGATTTTCACCTATTTAAGAGTCCTGCATGATTGAAATCTTGTTCGATGTAGTTGACGTTGTTCACTTACGTTGTTCACTCATGTATTTTACTAACTATCACATGCCAATTGCCACATGTGATACAGGCAACAACTTCCTCGGCTCCTGATGTAAACCATTGATTTATAGTTTGTTACATTTATTTGTATAATTTACGTGTTACATATATACACTAGTACCTCACCACAGACGGTTTCGGAGAGTGTTCGCTATTATTCTTTCATTGTATACAGACGGAATACGATACAGAATCATGTCCGGAAGTGTATATCCGACTCTTCCTTTCAATGTTTGTATATTAGCATGCTTGTATTTACTTATTGTATACACATCTTAAATGAAATATGTGGATAAGATGAAAGATATGTTTCTTTCTTTGTTGTTTAAGATGTATGTTCTCAGACAGAGTCGGTCATCATTCAGTGATACGACGATGCATGCGCGTACAGAAGTTCATAACGGACACCTATACCACCGTAAGTAATCAGATATGTTATTCTCGTTCTGGGGGAATTTAATATGGATCGGGGATAGGGTTGCTGACGAAAAACAAAAGCTGACTCGACTCTAGCCCGAGTTTCTTCTGGCCCTGACACTAGACTTAGACTGGTGTCAGGCCCAGACGAATCTCGGGCTAACTCGGCTCCTTCTCCAATGTGATATGCCTAACCTTCACCTTAATATCTGATATAATAATTTGAAAGTGGAAAACAAAAGAAATCCAGTTTCTATCTATTGTGACTGTGATAAGAGTTAGATTATCTCCCTTGTAGCTGGTATTACGTCATCGTATTACAAATTGTATGTGTTTCGGAGTTACATCACCATGCACAGCAATATCAATGTCAAAATGTCGATCTCCAAAAAAGATATCTGATTAATAACACTTCGTAATAGCTGTTACGGTAAATCTCAATCACCCTTCTCGTGAAATCATTTCCGTGCTATAATATGTCGCATTTGTTCATTAGGTGAACTAAATAAATCAGCTAAAATACTGTATCGTCATAATACAAATGTTTAAGAATAAAATAATATCAGGTGTGCGTCTACTATCAAAATAGAAGTAAATCAGTTGTTTAAGCATGTTGTTTTATTATAGTTCTAGAACGGTGATTATTATAGATCTAGTACAGTGATTATTATAGTTCTAGTACGGTGATTATTATAGATCTAGTACGGAGATTATTATAGTCCTAGTACGGTGATTATTATAGATCTAGTACAGTGATTATTATAGATCTAGTACAGTGATTATTATAGATCTAGAACAGTGACTATTATAGATCTAGTACAGTGATTATTATAGATCTAGTACGGTGATTATTATAGATCTAGTACGGTGATTATAAATTATTTTCATTTTCACTGCTAAGACTGACAGCTTTTCACTTAGTTTTGTTTACAAAAAACCATCTGTTGCAACATAAATTTATCGCTCGTAAATATGTTATATATATAATTGAATATATTGCATTATGAAAGCTCCCTGATCGTTGGGTTTGTAGGGATTTATCCCTTTCAGTGATCACACCTATAAACTTTCACTTCATTCATAAAATGTTGTTGGTTCCATTTGCTTTGACCATTGGTTGAAAACTGTAGAGCAAAAATGTGTAAATAATACTAATTCATGAGGGATTTAACCTGAATTTTCTGAGCAAGGGGATCAGCAGACCGGATTATTCTTGAATCCCCAGGCAATTGTCATGTACAATTGCTTTGTTAAAGTATTTGTAACATTTATATAGGATTATAGATTTTCAGAAAACCTTTTCTCTAATCAACATTACCATAAAACTCCACTTCATGGAAATAATTATCTTGCTGTCATTGATTGTCTGACATATGCTACACTGCACGTATGCTTATTACATTATTAATTAATATTTCATTGATTGGATAAGGTTTGACATTTAGCACACATGATACACTGCGCGCATGCTTATTTTATTATCAAATGATATTTCATTGATTGGACAAAGTTTGACATTTAACAATCATGAATAGACATACTGCTGTTTCTCATCCTATATTGTATCCGCCTCGTGTTCGGTGACAGTGTCGCAACAGGAGTCGCTGTTTGTTTGGTTTTTTTTTTTTTTTACAAAATTGTTACAAAAATAGTTAGATCTACTCACATGAATGGCACCCCAACTAGTAAAGAGACCTGTTTTACCTTCTTCTTTTAACTATTTACAGGTTAGCTAGACAAATGTGCGTCTACATGTTTCTAATTATGTAACCATGGCAAAGTTGATTAGCTAGAATTACGTAAGCATTTTTTTCAAAGCATGGATAATTACGACAAACGAAAAAACTATTCAGTATAACGTGATCTTATTAGCCATGGTTGTTTTCCCCATTACATGTACTTTATTCCCTGAAGGTATTCGACTTCCAAAAATTCCATCGAGTGTTGACGCTGTCATATAATTTGTCCTTGTTTGATGACGCTGGTAGATTTTGTTTTCGTATGTTGATGCTGCGGTATATTTTTTCTTTATGTGTTGACAGTGTGGTTTAATCATGTCATTGTGTGTTGACTCTGTAGTATATTGTGTCCGTGTGTGTTGATTCTGTAGTATATTGTGTCCTTGTGTGTTGACTCTGTAGTATATTGTGTTCGTGTGTGTTGATTCTGTAGTATATTGTGCCCTTGTGTGTTGATTCTGTAGTATATTGTGTCCGTGTGTGTTGACTCTGTAGTATATTGAGTGTTTGTGTGTTGATTCTGTAGTATATTGAGATTATTGTGTGTTGATTCTGTAGTATATTGAGTCATTGTGTGTTGATTTTGTAGTATATTGAGTGCTTGTGTTGATTATGTAGTATATTGAGTGCTTGTGTGTTGACTCTGTAGTATATTGAGATTATTGTGTGTTGACTCTGTAGTATATTGGATCATTGTGTGTTGACTCTGTAGTATATTGCGATTATTGTGTGTTGACTCTGTAGTATATTGCGATTATTGTGTGTTGACTCTGTAGTATATTGCGATTATTGTGTGTTGACTCTGTAGTATATTGAGTGTTTGTGTGTTGATTCTGTAGTATATTGAGATTATTGTGTGTTGATTCTGTAGTATATTGAGTGCTTGTGTGTTGACTCTGTAGTATATTGAGATTATTGTGTGTTGACTCTGTAGTATATTGAGTGCTTGTGTGTTGACTCTGTAGTATATTGAGATTATTGTGTGTTGACTCTGTAGTATATTGAGTCATTGTGTGTTGACTCTGTAGTATATTGCGATTATTGTGTGTTGACTCTGTAGTATATTGAGTGATTGTGTGTTGACTCTGTAGTATATTGAGATTATTGTGTGTTGACTCTGTAGTATATTGAGTGCTTGTGTGTTGACTCTGTAGTATATTGAGATTATTGTGTGTTGACTCTGTAGTATATTGAGTCATTGTGTGTTGACTCTGTAGTATATTGAGATTATTGTGTGTTGACTCTGTAGTATATTGAGTGCTTGTGTGTTGACTCTGTAGTATATTGAGATTATTGTGTGTTGACTCTGTAGTATATTGAGTCATTGTGTGTTGACTCTGTAGTATATTGCGATTATTGTGTGTTGATTTTGTAGTATATTGAGTGCTTGTGTTGATTTTGTAGTATATTGAGTGCTTGTGTGTTGATTCTGTAGTATATTGAGATTATTGTGTGTTGACTCTGTAGTATATTGAGATTATGTAGTATATTGCGATTATTGTGTGTTGATTTTGTAGTATATTGAGTGCTTGTGTTGATTTTGTAGTATATAGAGTGCTTGTGTGTTGATTCTGTAGTATATTAAGATTATTGTGTGTTGACTTTGTAGTATATTGAGTCATAGTGTGTTGACTGTGTAGTATATTGAGTCATTGTGTGTTGACTCTGTAGTATATTGAGTCATTGTGTGTTGATTCTGTAGTATATTGAGTGCTTGTGTGTTGATTCTGTAGTATATTGAGTGCTTGTTTGTTGATTCTGTAGTATATTGTGTCCTTGTGTGTTGACTCTGTAGTATATTGCGATTATTGTGTGTTGACTCTGTAGTATATTGTGTCATAGTGTGTTGACTCTGTAGTATATTGCGATTATTGTGTGTTGACTCTGTAGTATATTGAGTGCTTGTGTGTTGATCCTGTAGTATATTGAGTGCTTGTGTGTTGATTCTGGAGTATATTGAGTGCTTGTTTGTTGATTCTGTAGTATATTGTGTCCTTGTGTGTTGTCTCTGTAGTATATTGTGTCCTTGTGTGTTTTCTCTGTAGTATATTGTGTCATTGTGTGTTGACTCCGTAGTATATTGTGTCCTTGTGTGTTTGCTCTGTAGTATATTGTGTCATTGTGTGTTGACTCCGTAGTATATTGTGTCCTTGTGTGTTTGCTCTGTAGTATATTGTGTCATTGTGTGTTGATTCTGTAGTATATCGAGTCATTTTGTGTTGATTCTGTAGTATATTGTGCCCTTGTGTGTTGATTCTGTAGTATATTGAGTTCTTGTTTGTTGATTCTGTAGTATATTGAGTGTTTGTGTGTTGATTCTGTAGTATATTAAGATTATTGTGTGTTGACTTTGTAGTATATTGAGTCATAGTGTGTTGACTGTGTAGTATATTGAGTCATTGTGTGTTGTTTTTGTAGTATAATGAGTGCTTGTGTTGATTCTGTAGTATATTGAGTTCTTGTTTGTTGATTCTGTAGTATATTGTGTCCGTGTGTGTTGACTCTGTAGTATATTGACTCATTGTGTGTTGACTCAGTAGTATATTGAGTGCTTGTGTGTTGATTCTGTAGTATATTGTGTCCTTGTGTGTTGACTATGTAGTATATTGCGATTATTGTGTGATGACTCTGTAGTATATTGAGATTATTGTGTGTTGACTCTGTAGTTAGTATATTGTGTCCGTGTGTGTTGACTCTGTAGTATATTGAGTGATTGTGTGTTGATTCTGTAGTATATTGTGCCCTTGTGTGTTGATTCTGTAGTATATTGAGTGTTTGTAAGTTGATTCTGTAGTATATTGCGATTATTGTGGGTTGACTCTGTAGTATATTGCGATTATTGTGTGTTGACTTTGTAGTATATTGAGTCATTGTGTGTTGATTCTGTAGTATATCGAGTCATTGTGTGTTGATTCTGTAGTATATTGTGTCCTTGTGTGTTGACTCTGTAGTATATTGAGTGCTTGTTTGTTGACTCTGTAGTATATTGCGATTATTGTGCGTTGATTTTGTAGTATATTGAGCGATTGTGTTGATTATGTAGTATATTGAGTGCTTGTATGTTGATTCTGTAGTATATTAAGGTTATTGTGTGTTGACTTTGTAGTATATTGAGTCATTGTGTGTCGACTCTGTAGTATATTGAGTCGTTGTGTGTTGACTCTGTAGTAGATTGAGTCATTGTGTGTTGACTCAGTAGTATATTGAGACATTATGTGTTGACTCCGTAGTGTATGGAGACATTATGTGTTGACTCAGTAATGTATTGAGACATTATGTGTTGACTCGTTAGTGTATTGAGACATTATGTGTTGACTCGTTAGTGTATTGAGACATTATGTGTTGACTCAGTAGTGTATGGAGAAATTATGTGTTGACTCAGTAGTCTATGGAGATATTATGTGTTGACTCAGTAGTGTATGGAGAAATTATGTGTTGACTCAGTAGTATATTGAGACATTATGTGTTGACTCACTAGTGTATGGAGATATTATGTGTTGACTCAGTAGTATATTGAGACATTATGTAGTATATTGAGTCATTGTATGTTGACTCTGTAGTATATTGCGTCATTGTGTGTTGACTCTGTCGTATATTGAGTGCTTGTGTGTTGATTCTGTAATATATTGAGTCATTGTGTGTTGACTATGTAGTATATTGAGTCATTGTGTTTTGACTCTGTAGTATATTGAGCCATTGTGTGTTGACTCTGTAGTTTATTGAACCCTTGGGTGTTGATTCTGTAGTATATTCAGTGCTTGTGTGTTGATCTTGTAGGATATTGAGTGCTTGTGTGTTGACTCTTTAGTATATTGAGTGCTTGTGTTGATTATGTAGTATATTGAGTGCTTGTTTGTTGACTCTGTAGTATATTAAGTCTTTGTGTGTGGATTCTGAAGTATATTGAGTCATTGTGTGTCGACTCTGTAGTATATTGAGTCAATGTGTGTTGATTCTGTAGTATTTTGAGTCATTGTGTGTTGACTCAGTAGTATATTGAGACATTATGTGTTGACTGAGTAGTGTATTGAGACATTATGCGTTGACTCAGTAGTGTATTGAGCCATTATGTGTTGACTCAGTAGTGTATGGAGAAATTATGTGTTGACTCAGTAGTGTATGGAGAAATTATGTGTTGACTCAGTAGTATATTGAGTTGTCTCTGTAGTTTATTGAGTCATTGTGTGTTGACTCTGCAGTATATTGTGTCCGTGTGTGCTGACTCTGTAGTATATTGAGATTATTGTGTTTTGTCTCTGTAGTTTATTGAACCCTTGGGTGTTGATTCTGTAGTATATTGGGTCTTTGTGTGTTGACTCTGTAGTAGATTGAGTCATTGTGTGTTGACCCTGTAGTATATTGTGTCCGTGCGTGTTGACTCTGTAGTATATTGCGATTATTGTGTGCTGACTCTGTAGTATATTGAGATTATTGTGTGCTGATTCTGTAGTATATTGAGTGACTCTGTAGTATATTGAGTCAATGTGTGTTGATTCTGTAGTATATTGGGTCTTTGTGTGTTGACTCTGTAGTAGATTGAGTCATTGTGTGTTGACCCTGTAGTATATTGAGTCATTGTGCGTTGATTCTGTAGTATATTCAGTGCTTGTGTGTTGATCTTGTAGGATATTGAGTGCTTGTGTGTTGATTCTGTAATATATTGAGTCATTGTGTGTTGCTTCTGTAGTATATTGTGTCCTTGTGTGTTTTCTCTGTAGTATATTGTGTCATAGTGTGTTGACTCTGTAGTATATTTAGTCATTGTGTGTTGACTCTGTCGTATATTGTGTCCGTGTGTGTTGATTCTGTAGTATTTTGAGTCATTGTGTGTTGACTCCGTAGTATATTGAGTCATTGTGCGTTGATTCTGTAGTATATTCAGTGCTTGTGTGTTGATCTTGTAGGATATTGAGTGCTTGTGTGTTGATCCTGTAGTATATTGAGTGCTTGTTTGTTGACTCTGTAGTATATTAAGTCATTGTGTGTTGATTCTGAAGTATATTGAGTCATTGTGTGTCGACTCTGTAGTATATTGTGTCGGTGTGTGTTGACTCTGTAGTAAGTATATTGCGATTATTGTGTGCTGACTCTGTCGTATATTGGGTGTTTGTGTTTTGATTCTGTAGTATATTGAGTCATTGAGTGTTGATTTTGTAGTATATTGAGCGATTGTGTTGATTATGTAGTATATTGAGTGCTTGTATGTTGATTCTGTAGTATATTAAGATTGTTGTGTGTTGACTCTGTAGTAGATTGAGTCATTGTGTGTTGACTCAGTAGTATATTGAGACATTATGTGTTGACTCGTTAGTGTATTGAGACATTATGTGTTTTAAGTCATTGTGTGTTGATTCTGAAGTATATTGAGTCATTGTGTGTTGAGTCTGTAGTATATTGTGTCCGTTTGTGTTGACTCTGTAGTATATCGTGTCCGTGTGTGTTGACTCTGCAGTATATTGTGTCCGTGTGTGTTGATTCTGTAGTATATTCAGTGCTTGTGTGTTGATCTTGTAGGATATTGAGTGCTTGTGTGTTGACTCTGCAGTATATTGTGTCCGTGTGTGCTGACTCTGTAGTATATTGAGTGGTTGTGTATTGATTCTGTAGTATATTGAGATTATTGTGTTTTGTCTCTGTAGTTTATTGAACCCTTGGGTGTTGATTCTGTAGTATATTGGGTCTTTGTGTGTTGACTCTGTAGTAGATTGAGTCATTGTGTGTTGACTCCGTAGTATATTGAGTCATTGTGTGTGGACTCTGTAGTATATTGTGCCCTTGTGTGTTGACTCTGTAGTTTATTGAGTCATTGTGTGTTGAGTCTGTAGTATATTGTGTCCGTGTGTGTTGATTCTGTAGTATATTGAGTGCTTGTGTGTTGACTCTGTAGTATATTAAGTCATTGTGTGTTGATTCTGAAGTATATTGAGTCATTGTGTGTTGATTCTGTAGTATATTGTGTCCTTGTGTGTTTGCTCTTTAGTATATTGTGTCATTGTGTGTTGACTCTGTAGTATATTGAGTGCTTGTGTGTTGACTCTTTAGTATATTGTGTCATTGTGTGTTGATTATGTAGTATATTGTGTCCTTGTGTGTTTGCTCTGTAGTATATTGAGTTATTGTGTGTTGACTCGGTAGTATATTGAACCCATATGTGTTGACTCTGTTGTATATTGAACCCCTGTGTGTTGATTCTGTAGTATATTGAGTGCTTGGGTGTTGGCTCTGTAGTATATTTTATCCTTGTGTGTTGACTCTGTAGTGTATTGTGTCTTGATGTGTCGACTCTGTAGTATATTTTGTCCGTTTTCTCTTTAGTATATTGAGTCCATATGTGTTGACTCTGTAGTATATTGTGTCCTTGTGTGTTGACTCTGTAGTATATTGAGTCATTGTGTGTTGACTCAGTAGTATATTGAGTCCTTGCTTATTGACTTTGGTTTATTGTTTCCTAATACGTTGACTCCGTAGTGTATTGAGACATTATGTGTTGACTCAGTAGTATATTGAGACATTATGTGTTGACTCAGTAGTATATTGAGACATTATGTGTTGACTCAGTAGTGTATTGAGACATTATGTGTTGACTCAGTAGTTTATTGAGACATTATGTGTTGACTCAGTAATGTATTGAGACATTATGTGTTGACTCGGTAGTGTATTGAGACATTATGTGTTGACTCAGTAGTGTATTGAGACATTATGTGTTGACTCAGTAGTGTATTGAGACATTATGTGTTGACTCAGTAGTGTATTGAGACATTATGCGTTGACCCAGTAGTGTATTGAGACATTATGCGTTGACTCAGTAGTGTGAGGAGACATTATGGTCATTGTGTGTAGGTAGTATATTGTGTATGTGTTGACTCAGTAGTGTATTGAGACATTATGTGTTGACTCAGTAGTGTATTTAGACATTATGTGTTGACTCGGGAGTGTATTGAGACATTATGTGTTGACTCGGTAGTGTATTGAGACATTATGTGTTGCCTCGGTAGTGTATTTAGACATTATGTGTTGACTCAGTAGTGTATTGAGACATTAGTTGTTGACTCACTAGTGTATTGAGACATTATGTGTTGACTCAGTAGTGTATTGAGACATTATGTGTTGATTCAGTAGTGTATTGAGACATTATGTCTTGACTCAGTAGTGTATTGAGACATTTTTTGTTGACTCAGTAGTGTATTGAGTCATTGTATATAGACTTTAATTCCGCGGTCTTCGTCCATTTGTCCTTATATTTTTTTGGAGTATGCAGATCACAGATAATTCGCTACTTCAGAGGAAGGTTTTTAGGTCACCTGAGCTTTAGCTCAGGTGACCTATTGCTATCCGTTTTCGTCCGTCGTCGTCCGTCGTCCGTCGTCCGTCTTCCGTCGTCCGCCCGTCCGTCGTCCGTCGTCCGTTAACATTTTACATTTCAAACTTAAAGTCAAGTTCTGCTGGGCCGATTAAACTGAAAGTTGGTAGGAATGATCGCCTCATGGTACTGACAAAGTGTTGTTATTTTTCGGGTCGATCAGAAATCCAATTTGGCCGCCACGGCCGTCATTTTGAAAAACTATTTCAAATTTAAAGTCGAATTCTGCTGGGCCGATTGAACTGAAAGTTGGTAGGAATGATCGCCTCATGGTCCTGACAAAGTGTTGTTATTTTTCGGGTCGATCATAAATCCAATATGGCCGCCACGGCCGCCATTTTGAAAAACTATTTCAAACTTAAAATCAAGTTCTGCTGGGCCGATTGAACTGAAAGTTGGTACAAATGATCTACTCATGGTCCTGACAAAGTGTTGTTATTTTTCAGGTCAACAACAAATCCAATATGGCAGCCACGGCCGCCATTTTGAAAAAATATTTCAAACTTAAAGTCAAGTTCTGCTGGGCAGATTGAGCTGAAAGTTTGTAAGAATGATCGCCTCATGGTCCTGTCAAAGTGTTGTTATTTTTCGGGTCGATCATAAATCCAATATGGCCGCCACGGCCGCCATTTTGAAAAACTATTTCAAACTTAAAGTCAAGTTCTGCTAGGTCGATTGAACTGAAACTTTGTAGGAATGATCGACTCATGGTCCTGACAAAGTGTTGTTATTTTTCGGGTCGTTCAGAAATACAATATGTCCGCCACGGCCGCCATTTTGAAAAACTATTTCCAACTTAAAGTCAAGTTCTGCTGGGCCGATTAAACTGAAAGTTGGTAGGAATGATCGCCTCATGGTCCTGCCAAAGTGTTGTTATTTTTCGGGTCGTTCAGAAATACAATATGTCCGCCACGGCCGCCATTTTGAAAAAATATTTCAAACTTAAAGTCAAGTTCTGCTAGGTCGATTGAACTGAAACTTTGTAGGAATGATCGAATCATGGTCCTGACAAAGTGTTGCTATTTTTCGGGTCAATCAGAAGAACAATTTTGCTGCCATGGCCGCTATTTTGTAAATACCTATTTCAAACTTAAAAACAAGTTCTAATAGGCCGATCTCACTGAAAACCGTCTAGGAATGATCAGCTCATGGTCCTGACAAAGTTAAGTTAGCATTATACTTAACTATTTTTTACTCAAATTGGTACATATTTCAACAACAAAAATAAATACTGTAGGACTCAGGTGACCGTTAAGGCCCATGGGCCTCTTGTTTAGCATCAGGAGTTACTCGATATGTGCGTCCTGTCGACCAATTAACTATTTGCTGGGGTTCTTCGCCTGTGAGACTTCAATCAACAATGAGAAAATATTATGGTCATTTGAACTTATATTTCTATGTCCACGCAATAATAATCTAACTACAAAATAATATATACGCGGTAATCGTCTAACTACAATTTTATATATAAACTGTATAAGCATGTTATGACATGTCCATGTACTATACACGCGGTGATGCAATCCTTCTGAAACAATTTTTACTTCCTTGTACTGCTTCACCTTTCTATAGAAATTAAACCTTAAATACCGTGTTTTGTTCAAATTTCTTCGGTAATGACATGTATAGGTAGTGATTTAATAAAATAAAAAGCAACATACCCTAAAAACTCATATGAAAATAGTCAATCATAGACTAACCTGTTTTACCTGTACAACATGTCTGACGAAGGCACATGTTACACACGTGCACAAATAATAGAATCGCCTTTACTCCAATTTTTATTCTATCAAATGTCACTTTTTATCTCGAAGGCACATGTTACACACGTGCACAAATAATAGAATCGCCTTTACTCCAATTCTTATTCTATCAAATGTCACTTTTTATCTCATCAAACTCAGAATTCGATCTAAAAGATGTGCGCCACTTTGTTTTGCATATGTAACTCGATAAATCCGTCACAACAAAATGGGAAACACACGTGCATATGACAATCGACTTCAATGAAGAACCCTACGACGTTCGATCGACTCACGCGCCCGAGTCTGTTTGGCAGTCAGCTCAAAGTTTGCCCCAGCATGGCCATGGGCTCCATTCGTTTGCATAACACTAAAAAGCGTCTGTCGCCACAGATCGAATGTTGATTGTCACACACATAGATAACGTGATAACGTACCTATCTACAATGTGACCTACATGACCCATAGCAGTCAGCACGTCTGTCCCTTAGTCTTTGTCTCTCATTACATTTTTCTGTTGCGTTAACATGGTTTAAATTGCTCTGTCGACAATGCACAGTTCAGCGTGTAAAATCAAGGTAGTACTGACATTTTTAAAAATATCACAATGCATTTTTCGTGTTTATACACGCAATTGCTGCTTACCTAGAACTGCATTTATAATAACTGTACGTTGTAACACTTTAGAGGTTGTCCTGATCTATTGGAGTGCTTCTATTGGATGGGCGGGTCACGTGGGTGAATTAATTTACTCGTTACTGCAACAAGCGGGGAAGGTCTTGGTTCTGGTGGAAGCCATTGGGGAAGTTAGACGTAGCGGTGGAATAGTACAAGTACAAATTGGACCTTTTCGTTGTTACCAAAACTATTAGCTGGATGCTGTAATTTTTAAGTTGATTGTGTGTTTGATTTAGTAGACTTTGTGTACATTTTATGGGAAATCCTCTATAAGGTAAGAAACACACCTATATTTTATTTTGTAACGAACAAATTCCAGTCAATTCTCAGAAGCATTGATACAGTTACTTGTGTTAGGGTTTAAATATTAATATCGTTAAGTGATTGTCATGTTCTGCTTTGTTAGTCAAACGTCTTTAGTGATAAAGTCAACACATAAATATTTACATTTATAATTTATCCCGGGTAAAGAATTCGAGCGACGCCATTTTCTCTCTGAATTCGCGTAAGAATTGTTTAGTCCAGTCATTTTATATAACCAAGTATATACTTCCTGTTTAAAAGTGCATGCTATTTTTCGTTTCTATGAAATAAAACGTTACAAAATGTATGCATATATTTCTTGAAAAAATGAGCTTTTTGTACACGCATTGTAATTGTATGCATGTGTGCAACGTCGCAACCTTATGTGGGTGTGTCGAGGAGTGGGTGTGGAAATGCCATCTTGGTTTTTCCGCTTTGTTTTCTAAAGTAGATATACTTAGTTGGGTTTTAAACGCAAAGTTGGTTTAAATATCATTACGCTATGGATATATCGTTTCGAGGCGGGATCAACATTCCGATCAACATTCCTTTCGTTTTCTTCATATCTATCCTTTGTGCGCATGCTCGAAATACATATACAAAAAGCCTTTTCATCCGTTCTGTATATACTGATAAGGGAAGATAAGCTAAAACTAATTCTTCAGCTATTTAATAACGAAACCCTAATTTGTTGGTCTTAGTCGCCGAATACACTTTATTGATAAAATGTGCGGAATGTTTTAATTGTTGTTATTGTGTTTCTTTCACTATAGATCGTAGCTGATTACAAGCCATCAGTTGTAAACAGCCCTAAAATAAATCCAGTCTTAATTTTATAGCACATTTAGTTTTGAAGTTACTATTAAATTTCGGTAATAAATATTTCCGCAATTACCCAACCGCATGTGTTCAATGGTGAAGGTTTGTGTAGCCACGAAACGGTTGGTGTGCAATGTTTTCGAACCGTTGCACGAAGGAACATTGATTTGTGTGTGTAAGTGTTACTACATATTTTAGACCTGTTGCATAACGAGAAACCTAGCCATCATTATTAGGAAATATTTATATTATGTGAAGAGGTCAATCTTCTTGAACTACTTGAACTACTCGGAAGTCATTGTCTGTCATCATACACAAGCTCTTATGGACCAGAATAGTATAAATGTCATACATTTTCCACTGAAGTCTTCTATACTAGATCATTCGGAATTGTGTATCTGTACTACAATACTGTTTTCAATTGCTATTTGTGGCAAGTTTATAATAGATCTAGAAGCGTTTAGGTTCACGTATGATTTTACTCCGCAGAGCGATATCACATACAAGTTATATATATTTATACGTGTATATATTTGTCTATTTCCTGAAACCCAGTGCACCTGCTCTATTTTGAATGTATTTGCATACTGTCATATTTCACAAACGAAAGACAGACAATCAAATGTACACTAAGAACAAGCCATTCTTCGGAAATTATGACATCTGCCAGAATTCTATGCTATATGATCATACCGTTGTTATAAACAAATAAAATTAGAAAACAATTCGATATAATTATACGCGTGTATTTGAACTGACCCGTCGTAGTACACACTCCTTCAGAATTGACCTACGGGCGCACTCGGCCTTCCTATCGATAGGTCATCATATGTCTAAAGCAATGAGGCGTGTCGGATATTACGGGGCTAAAATTCTCTAACTATTAGTATGTTACTTTCTATCTCAGTCACACTGAGAATCGGAGACGTGTGTCATACAACTACCTTAGCAAGTTTGAATCACGGGTTATACGTGTCAGTAATATAAGTAATCCAATACGTTAATTTCTTCCTAATATAAGGGTTCATTTCCCGTCCAGTTTGGGATAATAATCGGGTAGTCTCGGGCACATTAGAGGATCCACCTATAGACCTGTATAGATCTCATACTCGCCGAGGTGACTAGTTTGAGCGATGAATTTTCTTCTCTTACCTATAATTGAGTAAAATTCATCTGTTGCCGACTAACCTCTGTGTGAGGCTTTCAATCGTATACTCGATACACTACCATTGGTCATGAATGGTAGACCTTGAAACTGAGAATTGATAAAATTCTAGAATCATTTACTTTTTCCCTCAATATAAATTCGGCATTTTGATTATCAACAAGGAAATCAGTCAAACGCGATCCACAAGGCATCGTCCTGCTTACTGACTTGTAAAAGAACATACGAAATTACACGAAGAAAACGTCCTTTAGGGCCTTCAAGATATGTTTACATGTTCTCAAATGTGATAGTGTAATATGTGAACAAACGTATCTCTCGAGTTGTCTAAAAACAAAATGATTGTCAGCCCCTGCGTACATAAATATGTTATTTTTTCTTTGAATCTTTAGTTAACTGAAAATATGAGACGTAGTACTTTATCGCTAGCCCCTTGTAAAAAAGAGACACAAAGTCGTCCAAAAATATTGTACACAAGACACGTGCGTATTACACAAATCATGGTGCTCTCCTACTCATGTGAGATAAATATATATGTATTGGTAGTTCTCAATACCATGGTGGAAAATAGTTTCCCCGACGCTTTGAGAGAGTAAATAGCCTTAATGTTAACATAGATTAAATTATACTGAGGTATTTCCTCAAACGATAAACAAATTGATAATCAAAAACAGACACATGCACGTGAAGCGTACAAGGCACGTGAAGGGTATCAGGCACGTGCAGTGATCTTGAGTCGTGACTGAAGCTAATGTGAGACGGTTATAAAACGTTATCTTGTAGCATCAGGTTGGAGTTAATGTCAGTGTTTCTGTACAGATAGTTACTCCGGTTCACTGTGCCAACCCCTTCCTTCCCTTCCACCACAACAAAATTAATGTAAAAATCACCATCCAATCCATTTTCGAATTAATCACTGGCATATGTAAATGTCCAGTAATGTCTTAACGTATATTTATATACCTGTAATATAAAACATGTAATATTTAAAAATGTACATATATCAATAATGTCTGATATAAAAAAAAGATATACTAAAATGTTTGATACTTATGACAATACCGATGATGTCTTCGAATCAAATGCACGTACCAAGTATAATATGATATAATATGATATGATGGTATTGTATGTGATAATAACAAATATATAGACATAGAACGTATGTATAAAATTGTATGTACATGTTCATTCAAGTAATGTCTTAAAATGCATGTATATGTACGTACCGGAAATGTATTAAAACATATTTAAAAACAAGTTATGTTTTAAAATGTAATTACCTAGTAATGTCATAAAAATAATGTACAAACTGGTATTGTTTTAAAATATATGTAACTACCATACCCTAATAATATTTCTGATATGTATATGTTTGGGGTATAATTCTTCAAACACAAAATAGGTCCTTTAAAATGGACGGGTTTGAATAATAATTTATACTGGACAAAAATAATCACTGCCGATAAAAGGTATGGACTTTTATTAGACCCATGGAAACTGTCCAATCCTGCAGTCTTTTGCACCATGACTTTTACACAAAAAATAATTAATGGGAGCAATATAAACTTATTAGCTGTCTGTTCGGTTTATCAAAGGTTTCATATTACCTGGGAGTCTGTTACAGGCAGGTAATATGACCCTAGTATCTGTTCCTGTTCCTTATATACTTATAATAGTAGTGAGACATTGTTGTTTTGTATGATTTACTATAAAGTTGTATGTTGTCAAAATATTTTCCTGTTACTTAACACCATGAAGGAGGTGGTTTACAACCGCGCGGACCCACACCATTTGTAGTGTAAATAATTCACGTAACCTTCCGTATTAAATCCTAAATAAATAACATGTTAAAGCAAGCAGTGATAAGCTCTATTTTTTTCTTACAGTGTTAATACAACTGTTGAATGTTTAAAAACTGTTTAAAGTTTAGGATAAATAGATACTGTCTACCTACATAAAGAAAAATGGCCATGCCGCAATATTTAAAACCCCAGTTATTATTTTTGTCATAAATGTTATTTAAAGGACTTGAGAAACACATGATAATGGGTTCAAACAATATCAAGCTTTATATAGACTGACAAAAGAACTTATGTATGTGTGTGAGTGAACCGCCTTGGGTAGATCTAATGTGTTCTGGTTGATGTACCGTTATCAAACAACTCGGATGTCAGAAAACAATACCTTACCACTGTATATAGCCGTGTCTCTGAGTTTCCTAACGAACGCCCCTGATCTAGATAGTTGAGGCACTTGGACCGCGATAAACTAACGCCGCCATGGTCACTATCGTACGCTTTGTTAGGGTTACGTAGTATTTATATTGAAGATAATGTAGCGTTCATTCTGCTTGCGTTTTAACCCTCAAACTAATGTCAAAATGGCCTCTGAGGGAAATAAATTACCACTACACTATCTGAACCCATTGAATTTACCCAATAGCACTCATCAATGCTTTGTGTCCAGTGACCTCCTCCATTACATGGAAATAGTCTGTGGTTGAAAATGAGACTTGTGAAATTAAATTGTAGTTTATTTCCCTAAATAACCGAAAGCTGCCCTCCCCACCATATTGTCAGTATGTTATGTTATTAAGACATAAACTATCGTTTCCTCTTGTCTCCTTTTCACCCTTTCTTAGTTTTCGTCTTTCTGTACCTGTAAATACTGCCGTCCCCCCCTCCCTGACATGGATCGTCTTCCTCTCCCAACCTATCTTAACTCTTCTTAAAGTTTCTGTTTGTTTGTTGGGCTAGCCTATACACATCCATTCTTCTTGGTAAAAACGTGTTATCACTGTTACGATATATATGAGCAACAGTTTATGCCCATTTATCTTCTAGTATTCGTCGTGGATGATGTAACGTTAGGTTTGGCATAGCCTTAAAATAAGTTTTATACAATAATATGATTAAAGATTTCCATGACACGGTTTGACTAGCTTATAGAGTATATTTCGAAGTCTGCAATAAACTGTCGAATTCTTTAGCGGCGAGAGCCCCTAGGCACGCGACTGCGTGGCCTTATCAACCCATCCATTTGATAGACAAACCGGATATTTATTTAATGTGTCAACAGCACGTGCGCATTAGCGCCATTTATTTACAAACAGACGTCCATCATGTCAGTCAAGAGTTCAGCTGACTATCTATATCTTGGTAATTGGCGGTCAAGCGTGTCCGTAATGGTGGTCATTTCCATCATAGATACGCATAGCTTTGGTAATTGTGCGTATCCTAGTCTCACCTGTGGCACGCGTCGAATTCTCGCTCTATCATCTCGTAGTATGTGATATACACAAACAAGACGAGAAAGTGTTAGTTTATCCTCAGCAGGGTTTGCCAAAATAAACATAGTATATACTTACGTACCCTTGCTTTAAAGTATCCGCAGATTGCTACGCCAGAAATAAACTCAAACAAAACTTATACCATTGTTTACGTTATATTGGTAAATAATATCTAGCCGATAGCTTCCCCAGACCTGGAACTTTTCACCAGGAGCATTCCTCATGTGAATAATGTTATAGCTGTGTCTATATGACGCATCGTAATACAGAGAAATATTGTTTCAGCTGGAAGATTACTTCCTGTGGGATCAGCTACATATCAACACTTCCAACTATGTATATATATTGCGAGTTTCATATGTTCCCGTTAATTTGCGAGACGAGATAATCACACGTAATGAAATATCTTATTTCCCAATATCTTTTACAGGTTTTAACGACGTCTTTAATCTGATTTGCTTATTTTGCCAGTTCGAATTCTTGCGAAAAACCCATTTGCAAAGCAAGTGTCGAAATAAGTATTCACGAAAAATAACTTGTGACTTGTACATACAATGTAGTTTAAAGAGCTAAACCACCTAGCCTGGTTTCGGCTAACCCATAATTTCCCACACGGTGCGAAGCACTACGGGTAATGCCGTGTACCTCCCTCCGATTCACGGACGTATATCGGTGGATTTACTGTTAAAAAAAACATCCTTTTTCCTTGCTCCGCTCGACGTGAAATCTTAACCGAAAGAACACCTCGTTATATCACTAAAGATTCTATATTTATTTTACTCACATAGACCATTTACTGTGAAGTTTAGTAATACAACGGTACGTCATTGTTAATACATTTAAATACTGTAAATAGAATGTTTACATTTACATAAAACATCATAAATATCAAACAATGAATTACTGGTATTTCTATCATAAGAAGAAGGTTTAGGATGAAGCACTCCTTAACAAAAATTGAACACACACACAGACAAAATATTTTTTGTCAATGTCTCGTGAAGCATTTAAACGACTGTGGTCGAGCCCAATATAAAAAAGAAATACACAGTAAAATGTTCCATGAATTATTTAAACGAACTATTATAAGTGAAAATCTACAATTATGAAGATAGAGATGGGGTCAAGACCTGGGCCCGTATTCGTGAAACCGTCCTCATGCTCAAGCATGAATTCAGTGCTCAAACCAATTTTCATGTAACTGGCTTGATTCATGTCAAACGGCCAAAAAGTCAAATGTAAACATTTAAAACAGTACCTGGCTTTACGTTTCTTCATTTTTTATTCAAATCATAGACAGAATAAAATGTAATCATTAAATTAAAACTGGAACAAGAACTTGGGCTTGAGCACAAAATCCATGCTTATTGGCCAGGATACTAAAATGTACTAGCCGTCAGAACAGCACGATCCAGTGACGTTAGGTATAACTTAAGAAGACAGGATTGGAATTTTATTCTGTAAAAGCCTTTCCGTTCGGATTCTGTTCCAATCCATATGCATCTACTAGTTACTTTTAAATCTTTTAAGTCGCACGGATTCCTGGTTTGATTGATTTCCAAATCAGTATAAATAGCAATGAATAATGTTTCCAGTGAACGCCAATCAGTGTTTGTCCTGTCTAGAACAGTCCATAGAGTTGTCATATGGAATAAGTCAACCACTTGTGAACTCGAATGGCTAGGAGAAATATTTTAATTCCCTGACATGGTCGATATTATCCTGAATCATCATTGCGTCCCGCGTTGACACAATATTGTGATGCCTGGTGGTGATATGGACAATAAAACTATATTCCCGCCATTAGGCAATTTACATAGCAAATAGGGGTTGACACTCTGGAGACCTCGTCGTGATCCTCATTACAATAAATACCAACGGACGTCCATGGCAGGGTTATGACCAGAGAGTCCTGTTGTTCGTGCCGTAATTCCAAGTTATTGGTCTCATATTGATCACAGAGATTGTGTGCGTCTGTCCACGGGCTGTAATTAGCGCGAGAGGCCACTGTCTCCCTAATCATTAGTTATCACCGACCATTCATAGCAAGCAAAACACGCGAATCTACAAATTACCAACAGCAAGAAACCTTTAGAAACACTACCGTAATTTGTCCTGGTGAACAACAATTGTCGTTATGTGTTTGTTACGTGTTAGTGTACATGCAGGGCTTTTGTTAATTGTGTAAATCGCTGAATTCGTTCCGACATTTGTCTGTGTTCAGTTGTGCTGTTTACACCAACATTTTTCAATTACATTGCAAGACAATTCTAAATATGCGAGTTTGTATTGGTTTTGTAGCAGGCACAGGTCATTCGACTTCGACCTTGTTCTAAAAACACCATTTCCACAATTTTGAGGAAGGTAGAGAAGATGTTTACTTCTGAAATTGTTTGATTTCACATTCAAATACTGTATATTGCATTTCTATTAAACAAAATAGGTTTGATATTTGGAATGAGGTTCGTAAATTTAGTATGAATGATAAATGCTAAGTTTGTTTCGAAGGCAAACAGTAATTATAAACTGATGTTGTGAGCTTTCGAAAATATCTGTTTCCTTTGCTTAGCAAAGGGTGCATATGGGCGTTGTCTCTGCTCTAAACCGCTGAAAACAACTCACTAAGCCACAATCTTAAACAGTAAATTTAGCAGGCAGACAATATTGATACTACAGCAGTCAGAGGGGCGGGTAATAAGGGGCGGAATGGGTAAACATATAGCCCGTCCCTCTGACAAAGGAAACAGACGTTTTTGAAAGCTCGCAAAATAAGTTATTTTTTTACTGTTTGTGTTCCAAACAAACTTAACGTTAAGGGAGGTTTGTGGTGAACCAAACTTTACGTTAAGGGAGGTTTGTGGTGAACTACTCGTACCTTCTGGGCTGCTCGCAATCCCGATTAAATGAATACCTATACAATTCGAAAACCTCTCGAATCTAATCAATATCCCATGTAATGAAATTGATTGACTTAATATCTAGTTTTATCATGACTTTTTGGTTAATGCGGCCTATTGCCTAAAGGTGTTACAACCAAGGTTTTCTATCGGGAATGTTTCATTCAACTGTTAGGAAAAGTCACCTTCTTGGTCTGATTTCCAACACAGAGATTGAAGTTTTTAACTTGATAAGATAAACGTGTAATGTGTCTTAGATCTTTGGTGATCGACATACGTTACGGGGACCAGATATGGTGCAGGGAATCCTTACCCTTCGAAACACTTCGTCGTTTTGTGTGAGAGATTCAGGGTATCTGTTCTTTTGGTAGTTCTGTTTCCTTCTGTTGTCTTCTCGAATTGCTTTTGTCTTTATGGGTTGACGCTATGTATATGTTCTATTAACTTAAATTTTATCCTTTATCAGAATGTTGCTAATGTTACCAATGTGGAAAACTAGGTACATAAAATACAAGAGTTTAGTTAAAATTAATTATATTGCTTTTTAGCAAAAGGATTGGAATACTTATATCAAACGCTTACTTGATACAATAAACATATGTTTTATATACTTTTTAAGCTGTTGAGTTTCACTTCTTTTGTTTTCTTCTTGATAGGTTGAAATGTCGTCATCTGAAAGAGTTTATTCTGTGAACCTCGAGAAAATCATAAACGACTACACATGGAACAGATTCCGTAAGACCAAGCACCTGCTCCGTCGGCCATTTTGCAGGAAAAGCAATTATTACATAGACATCAACTGGGGCTACGCAGACTTCAAGCACGACACTGTTAGGTTTGACATCCGCCCTTACAGTACAATTGCACTACCAGGGGAAATAGCCACCGGAAGTGCAGAGGCTAGTCCCAGCAAACAGCAAGGCGTGGACAAGGACGGGAATAAAAATGTGGTCCTTTACAAATCCAAATACGAGAATAGGACACCACTAGATCAACAGTACACGTTCACGACAACACGTGAGACAAAGGCATCATGTAATGTTGAATTCCAAGAAACATACACAAAGGGGGCCGAGTGTAACATCGAGATCAAGGTCCCAGGCGACATCGTCACAATAGGGGCGGGCCTGAGTGGGGAGTTGTCAGTCACTAAAACAAAGAGTGAGACGTTCGAGGAAACGATAACGTGGGAGGTCAACACCCAAATAAACGTGGCCAAAGGTCACACGGCCGAGGCAACGGTGGTCGTGTCGGAACGAAACAGCATGGCTGACTTCGAAGTTAAATCGACAATGTCACTTCCGGACGGAAAGGACATGCCCGTCTCTGTTCGGCGCATCTCGGACGACGCAATTGTATACACGGATATTATAAACGACCTTGCTCCTGTGTTTTCAGAAGTGGCCAAGGAAAATCCGAACGTGGAACTTGTGAAGTGGAAAGACCAGAAACGAGGCATGTTGCGATCCAACGTCATCTTAACTACCCACGGCACGTGTAAAAGTGTGTCATGGAAAAATCAGAATGTGCATGTAAACTCTACAGCCATAGTAAACGAAGATCCTGATTCCACTTTAGCAGAAGATGGCGATGAAACGTGAACGGATTGCTCTTTGAGCTTTTGTGATAACGGGCCTAGCTCATGTAACACCACGCGTCTATATTTGTGACGTACAGTTGTATACATACTATTTCTTATCGGCTGCCAGATAGCTGAATTATTCTACTTCTCTACCCCTCTATGGTTACACACCAGGGATTTACGATCAGCTACATACTTGATTGCAGGCTTCGTTTTTCATTTGACCATACATCTTAAAGTGGTCTTTTAGAAATGATTGTAGTCACCGCTTTGATTTTTCCATTGTAAACTAGTGTGCTAGTTACTCGTATAACTAAATCGGAGAATTTTCCAGGAACGAATTGTGCCTTCGTCCTCCATAACCACTGTTTGGATATAGATACTGATATGATCATTTACCGCTAACATTAAAAGCATTCCCTAATTGTCAGTACGAAAGCCTCCGTTGATCAGACAAATCTCAGTCCTTCCAAAGTAACGTATCAAGTACTTGTGTGTGCTGTAGTCAACCTCAGGTTGTCGGTGCTATGACTTTCTGGGGGAAATACTGATACCATGTTACGCCCCAAACAGACATGAAGGCTGTTTTATAAATCTGACTGAGGTAACATGAACACTTCCGTTATTGCTGCTGATGTATATGAACAATTAGGCTTTATGACAGTAGTAGTGAATCTATAAGAACAGTGGAACAACAATGTAGTTTAACATTTCGTTGACGCTTTATTTTTTACTTTATATCTAATAAATGGAAATAAATTTTTATGACGTTATTGAACTTGCTTGTTGTTTCTTTACAAGTTTAAATACCGACAAAGTTCATTTAAAACCAAATTTCAAAAGACATTTCTGATATATAAACTGCAAATTATATATATCTAAATCATTACATACATATTGCGTGGGGGAAAATAGGAAATATTTCGTTAAATACACAAAAGAGAAAAATCTTATTTTACTTGTATTTCCTTAATAGGATGGTAAAAAGTGTTCAATACACATAAGGTTGGTGGAACAGATATAATAGCAATACACATAAGGGTGATGGAACAGATATAATAGCAATACACATAAGGTTGGTGGAACAGATATAATAGCAATACACATAAGGTTGGTAAAACAGATATAATAGCAAAACACATAAGGTTGATGGAATAGATATAATAGCAATACACATAATGTTGGTGGACCAGATATAATAGCAATACACATAAGGTTGGTGGAACAGATATAATAGCAATACACATAAGGTTGGTGGAACAGATATATTTTTGTCCATTAGCACAGTCCCTCTTCAATTTGGAAAACAATGTTGCGACGTTTTCACTATATTTAACAACCAGAACGCATGCAAATGTAACATATGGAACTATATATATATTTATTTTGTCACTTAGTAGATATAATCATGACACAGTTTAATTACCTTTTTTAATTTGTGAAAGTTAAAAGTTAAAGGTAACCTTATACCATGCCGTAGGGCATATTTTTATGTGTTAGCATTGCTTGCCCACCAAAGTGATATATTTCGAGTTTAACAATGGGAGTCCTAGAGGTCAGATATATAAAACATCCCCTGCGGATGTTATTGTTTATCTATTTTAGAATATGTGTCAAACTATTAGTACACAACAGAACAAAACAGACCGGGATATACTACGGACTGGCTCTCACACGGACAGCACTCGTCACCTTTACATACGCTAATATAAGGGCCGAAGCCTATTGCCTTTTTATGTAGAAATCCTTTTTATGAATTTTGTCTTCAGACGTCTCTTATAAAATAAAATGAAAAATGCCAAGACAGTCATCATAAATATGATACATTTAGCAGTCAACATAGATTACTGATGTAAATAAGGAGTAGACCAAAGTTAAAGTTTTATATCCGATGATAAATGTACATTAAATTTCTTTTACAAAATAAATAAAAAAAGATACTACATGTAATTGCCAATTAACTATATTATTGCATTACAAAATGAATAAATATTATCAACAAAAAAGGACCGTATTATCTATTGCTTTTAGCTACATGTAAAAACAACCATCATCATTGGTACATTCCTCGAGATATATATACATGTATAGGCTGAAGTGACCCTATGTAAAGGGGAACTTGACTAAACCGTGTTTAATCCTATATGCAAACTATACGTACTTTGGTTTTTATGATATAAGGTTTTGTAAGGTTTATCATTGTATCCATAGGCATGTAGGATACACATAAAAAAGGGAAACGACAACTTTAGGGTTTCTATCACCAAGACAAGAATGCAGAATAATAAAAGTTTGAGATAAAAGCGAAACAAAAATAAATACGTGCCTAAATACATACCTATAGATACTAACCTAAAAATACCGAAATATTAACTAAATACACTCTTAAAGACATACCAAAACTGACGACTTACTTGTTATAACTAAACATATGCCATGATCGAAAACATACCCACCCTATAATTGCAAGTAATTTAATTTCACTTTCAGATATTTTAACGAAATGCCTTCTTTATTAATAACAGGAAAGTAATGACCACACCCCTCCTGAGTTTGAATTCATGGACACTGTAGACTTTAATATATCAGCCGTTCACTCAATTTAGTATAATATGACTAACAGGAATGTCTTTCTACCAAGCCATTCTATAAGCGTGACAATTATGATTTTCCAATCGTGAATTTACTCTTTCTTGATAGAAACCCCCTCCCCTCTCTTGATTCCTACCTACTGTGTTCATATATAACAGTTGATTCGATAGATCTTGATTCAAAGCTTGATTCAAACATTCTTATTTCTGGATATGGTGTGGACTGCTTACGGACAATCTTACAACCGTAAGTTTCGAGAGATGTAGGTTACATGTTCTTTGTAATTTATAAGGTCGAGTGCATTGTCATCTCGTTGTCACTAGCCTTATTCTTGTTATCAGAATGTGACACTATTTGGATTTACATTGCGGCTGTCGTTGATGAAACATAATTCACTAACCGTTCCAGAACAACTTCTCTTACTATGTTTAAAATACGCAAAGTCCAAATTTCATTGGTCTATTAAGTCGTCTGAACTGAGGTCTCAAAAATGTGGTACTTTCTTTCTATTGTCTAATCAGAAGTATCCAAGTGCCACAAAATTACAAAAATAACTGGGAAACAAGGATCTCTCGATTAAATAGCTTTTTAAGTTTGTAAAAAGTTTTGCAGAATGTCACTTTTCAACTTTTTTTAGCAGAATGAGCAAACTAGAACTAGGAAAAGCGATATTTTGCTGAGGTATGCTAAAATCTAATTGGACATATGTGACATTAAATCAAAATAACCATTGTAAAGTATACCTGAACCTTGATGAACCAGCATCCTTTAAGATGATAAAGACCTAGTATTCATATCTGAGAGAGAAATATGAGTTTCGAACAATCGATACTAAATGACATTTAAAATATTGACTACTACATTTCACCACCTTAGTCTATACTACTTCCTGTTTTCTATTCCTGGCTTACGGTTTCGACATGTGGAGCCTCTGTAGTCTACTCAATTAGATACCCACCATGTTCCATGGTCTTCAGAGAGATGTATATTAATGTGTTCTAGAAACCTTCATATGAAATAATTTGTCTCTCGACCATTTCCTGCCACCATTGACATATTTCTTACCTTTAACAACTTTTTAATGTAACAACTGCCTGGCTATGTACTATCACATTGCTTTTACCTCATCAAGAAAAACAAGAAGACGAGGAAGAATTCATTTCGTGGTATATCGCTTAGCAGATCGATACAAAGATAATACAAATTGCACCATGCATTACGTAGATATTTGAATTAAACTCTGGCTGTACATCAAGCTTCAACATGTTAATTATATTATGCTGCGTATGGTTAGTACAAGCACATAAGACAATATCCTGATACCAACTTTAATTCATAAATATTCACTTACCTTAAAAATACATCGCGTCAACGGACAGCGACAGCAAAACGGATCTATAAGAAATGATAAAACCTAAAGTTTATGGTTGGTTATCAGCAAGTGTGATGTGCTCTTGACTGTTATTTAAAGGCGGATTTTATAAAATTAAGTAAACTAAGCAATGCATTGAAGAAGTAAAGTTGATTTAAACTTAAAAAGAAGCGGCAGCTTCCTAATATGAAATCAATTGCCTTGATTGTGATCACAAGTATATTGCCTTCATTTTAATGTGCTTAAACATTATAATAGGTTCTGATTTACAGTGGATACTAAAACATGCATACAAACAAATAAGGAACCTGGTATTTTATTAGTGACATATAAAAGCATTACAAAAGGGATATGCCTCATAATGTGGTACATTTCAAAAAAAATATTCTGGTAATTTTCTCTTTATAATAACTTTCAAAAAATAATAATTTAATACCGTTATTGGGTTGAGAGATATAAATTAACATTTTAATAAAAGTATAGTTGAAGTGATATTTCAGATATTTGTGTTAATGTATAGTGTTAAAAGTAGTAAATAAAGCAACTTAGAATGATTGACACGCTTGGAGAGTGTTAATAAGTATATTTTGGTTTTAAACTCTCCCTTAAAGTAAACGAATTAAGTCTATATGAAAACTGACGAAGCAGTGTTTTGTTTTGTTTTTCTATTTATTACTTCGAGAGGTATCAATATTCCAAAAACTGTTTACCGAGTCAAACTGGACTGTTTGTAATCGATTATTGTTTGTGAAATCTCTCTTTGGGGTAAATCGCGAAAAAATCTTTGTTTGCCAATTCAACTGTGTATCGGCTTTACTGGTGGCTGGTTAACGTTACACAGACAATGTGCGGCTAGAAATCATTGCGAAAGCATAACTGTCTTTATTTACGTTCCGTGCGACGTTATCTATTTGGATATCACTTTCGATTGTTTTTCACAACCAATGCTACTCTGGAGAAGAAATCAGGACCATCTTTGTGTCTAAAATATTTTACCTGTGTGGTCTTTTAGAAATGATTGTAGTCACCTCTTTGATTTTTCCATGGTGAACTAGTGTGCTAGTTACTCGCATAACTAAATCGGACAGTTTTCCAGGAACGAATTGTGCCTTCGTCCTCCATAACCACTGTTTGGATATATATTCTGATACGGTCATTTACCGCTAACATTAAAAGCATTCCCTAATTGTCAGTTCGAAAGCCTCCGTTGATCAGACAAATCTCCGTCCTTCCAAAGTAACGTGACAAGTACTTGTGTGTGCTGTAGTCAACCTCAGGTTGTCGTTGCTATGACTTTCTGGGGGAATACTAATACCATTTTACGCCCCAAGGCTGTTTTATAAATCTGACTGAGGTAACATGAACACTTCCGTTATTGCTGCTGATGTATAGGAACAATTAGGTTTTATGACTCTGTAGTAGTGAATCTATAAGAGCAGTGGAACAACAATGTAGTTTAACATTCTGTTAACACTTATTTTGTTACTTTATATATATGGAAATAAATAGTTATGACGTTAATGTTGTTTCTATACACAAAGTTTAAATATTTAAATTCAAATCTCCAAAGTCATTTCTTATATATAAACTGCAGATTATCTTAATCAATACATACATGTTGCGTGGGAAAATAGGAAAATGCTTCATTAATATACAGAAAAAAATGGTTGGCGAAACATATATAATAGTTTCCATTAGCACAGTCCCTATTCAATTGGAAAAATAATATTGCAACATTTTCACAATACAAAACGACCAGAACTCATGCAAATGTAACATATAGAACTAAGTAGATATAATCATGGCACAGTTCAATTTCCATTTTCAATTTGTGAAAGTTAGGTAACCTTATACCATGCCTTAGGCTATATTTTTATGTGTTAGCATTGCTTGCCCACCACAGTGATATATATCGAGTTTAACAATAGGAGTCCTAGAGGTCAATTATATAAAACATCCCCTGTGGATGTTATTGTTTATCTATTTTAGAATATGTGTCAAATTATAAGTACATGTTGTTTGGTAAATATCGCATATAAGTTGTCGTGGAAAGCCCAACAGAACAGAACAGACCGGGACATACTACGGACTGGCTCTCACGCGGACAGCACTCGTCACCGAAGCCTACTGCCTTTTTTAAGAATGGGGAAGATCTTCAAATGAACGTCGTCTTCAGAAGTCTCTTATAAAATCAAATATAAAGTGCCAAGCAGTCATCATAAATATGATACATTTGGCAGTCAACATAGATAACTGATGTACATAAGGAGCAAACGTAAGTTAAAGTTTGAAATCCGATGATAAATGTACGATAAATTACATCATTGCATTTCTTTTACAAAATAAAAAGAATATTAACTACATGTAATTGCCAAATACATGTAATTGTTTTATTGCATAACAAAATGAATAAATATATCATAACAAAACTGACTAATAGCTACAAAGTCATATATTTACAAGTGCATAACATTGTCAGTATATAGCCTCTTTGAAAGCTGTGTCGTTGATGGGACTTTAATTACCATGCAGCAGGAGACACAATTCTTAGCATATTAATACAACACTGACCGGAACTACAATATCCAATGTAAATAAACATGACTGCTGTTGAAATATCGCTGGGCACTGTGAGACTTGACAATGTAATTGTAAATTTATGTGCAAAAGAAAAAAAGAAATTATAAAAAAAAAACTTTTATTACAACAAAAACAAGACCGTTACATTATTAAAAAAGTGTATTTGAAGTGATATTTCAGATGTTTGTGTTAATTTATAGTGTCAAATGTAGTAAAAAAAAAAAGCAACTCAGAATGATTGACACGATTGGAGAGTGTTAATAAGTATATTTTGGTTTTAAACTCTCTCTTAAAATAAACAAATTAAGTCTATATGAAAACCTACGAAGCAATATTTTGTTTTCTCAAAAAGGTAGCTTACTACTGTATTAAAGTGACCTCGAAACCATTAACATTTGACTTAGCCTTCTTATCCCACAATCTTAATCTTAGTCAGTTTTTTTCTTTTTCTATTTATTACATCGAATGGTATGAATATTCCAAACACTGTTTAAAGAGTCAAACTGGGCTGTTTGTTATCAATTATTGTTTGTAAAATCTCGTTTTGGGGTAAATCGCGAATACATCTTTATTTGCCAATTCGAACTGTGTATCGTCTTCACTGGTGGCTAGTTAACGTTGCACAGACAATACACGACTAGAAATCATTTCGAAAGCATAACTGTCTTTATTTACGTTCCGTGCGACGTTATCTATTTGAATATCACTTTCAATTGTTTTTCACAACCAATTCTACTCTGGATAAGAAATTTAATCGGGACCACCTTTGTGTCTAAAATATTTTACCTATGTGTAATTTTCTATACTCACTGTTTATTCCCCAATATAAGCAAAACTACCAAAGTAGTTTCAGGGTACATAATTGCACCTCGTCAAGAGCCTACGTGACCGTAATAGTATTTCGTGTTCTTTTTATACATTTATACATTTCTGAAAAATGGACAAACGATTTTGGAATTGATTCTGTGGTATAAAAAACATCAATATGTAACTTAAAGCGGTCCGTTTGGGGTACACTGACGGTAGAGATAAATCTAGCATTAAGAATGGTTAATACTCGAAATGTAGACAGAATGTTCAATTAAAAAATAAATTAACCAAATTAAGACATAATTTATCAATAAAATGACAACTGTTAATGATATATAAATGTATATACACTGTACCGGTAAAATAATATATCAGTTTCTTGTATATGGCAATGTCTCATAATTTGGCGTTGAGTCAATACATCATATCACCAATCACCGATATGTATAACGGGTAAAAAAAATATACATTTATTCCGGTTAAAATTTACACGAGTGTATGTAATTTGCTTACAATCACCGCATCATAACAGTTTGAAATTGGTGATATTAAATCGAAATGTATAATGGTATAAGTGTGTATGTGCACTCCCGTTCCAATGTACATGAGTGTTTAAAAACTTTGACTGTTTTGTCATGTGAGCTAACCCATAGATCACCATTTGCATGTAGAGCCATCGGCAGTGGTGGGGATATGTCCTCTGTCACCAAGAGTTCCAACTGTTTACACTTCAGGTCCAGCTGGACAGTCCTTGAGTAGTACTCAGAGATTGTCAAGAGATCAAAAGTACTTAATTGTTCTTTTAGTGTAGGTGTCTATTTTTCTGTGAGAACGGTTACGCCATGTTCAGGGTACTTATACATCAAACCCATCTGCTCACCCAAAAGCATCCAATGACTGCTTAGCATTTTGGTACGGTTATGACAGCAACCGACCCGGTATCACTGCTGCACACTTTTGAGGGGAACAAGAACAGGTCTCTTCCATATCCATCTTTGTCAGCTTGAGCCAATTCATTTCATTGGTTGTCGTATCGCACCAGTACTTTTCATATGTCCGGTTTGTTATTTAAACCAAAACTTTCTCCATTTGGTGTCCTTTATTTGCAGTAGGGCTTCATTTCATTTCTTTTAAGAGCGTTTCAATGTCTTTTATTATCTATAGGTTAAGGAGCTTCTCCCCAGGTGAGGTAACTTAGATTATCACTTACAAACGATCTGTATTGACAACCTTTAGTGTGTCATCGTTTATATTTACGAGTTTGATGCCGTGATCAACGTGATGTCTCAAACAACAGTTACCTTCGATTGGACGCATTAGAGCTGCTGATTTATCAGTTTTGAAATAACGTTTAAGTGTCAATTTCAAAACACCTTTGAAAGTCTGGTAAGTCAATGCACATTTAATGTGTACATCTGCGTGTGTCGTAATGGAAACGTTTTTCTTCTGGTCTGCCATCAAACAAGTCAGTCGTTCAGATACTGGAGGTCGCAGATAAGTATGGATTGTACTCGTGCCTTTTGGGTTGAATGTTACAGCATACAGGTCTGCTCTTTATAGTAATCTCCATATATTGACTGTACGGCTTCTACGGTTTGATCGTAATGAAAGTAACTTTGGGCAAACCCAATTGGGGTACATCCGGGGCTTGATCAAAATTATGTAAAAATATACTGTTAGTATCAATGAAGTAAACCACTGGGTGAAAAAAATCTGTTACGCCTTTCATCTTTCACCAAAGGAGAGATTGTAGGTAAGGGTACTCATTCACCTGCTATCCGAGTTAATTTTGATCTTTAAAATATGCAACATTTTGTTAATTTCATTATCTTAGATATATTTTCAGCATTAAGAAGATGATATGTATTAAACTTACATTCATTTTATGCCTTTTGATTGTTCCATAAAATGACCGGGGAGTTGGTATGTAAGGAACATCTAAACATCAGCTCTCTAATTTTGTGTTTGACATAATTTTCCCTTTGACCTTGTAAGTAGGTCAAGGTCATTTTCCTTTTCAAACTTTGGAGAGCTTTATCCCAAGAAGCCACCAGCCAAAGATGGAGATACTAGAGATACTATGCCTTTCATGTATTCAGAAAAGGTCGTTTGATGTTTTGACATATTTGACTCCTGTGACCCTGAAAGTAGGTCAAGGTCTATTTCATTCTCAAACTTTGTCGTGCTCAATCTTAAGAAGTTACCAGCCAAATATTAAGATTTTATGCCTTTCAGTTCTTCAGAAGAAGTCGTTTGAAGTGTTTGACACATTTGACTACTGTGACCTTGAAAGTAGGTCAAGGTCATTTTTGATCTCAAACTTTATCCGACTCCTACCAACGAAGCTTTCAGCCAAATATCATGACTCTAGGACAGTCCGTTCTTCAGAAGAAGCTGTTTAAAGGAAGAGTTGACGGACGACGGACGCCGCACCATGACATAAGGTCACTTGACCTAATGGCAGGTGAAGTAAAAATGTAAGCACTTAAGCATTAATAAAATCGGATTCTTTTAATAAAAGTATTTGTTTATCAAATGCCTCATTATAATTACTTTTTCCCTTTGATAAACTTTTAATATTAGAAGGTCCTTACAAACCTCGAGGTCATATTAAGCTAGTTTTACTTGATCCGTAATCATGAGATAGGATTTACCAATAATAACTTTATGTTGCCAGGATATGTTTGGCCTAGCTATGTTTCACACCAAATTTGGTCAAAATGAATTCAGCCAATCAGGACAAGTAGACTTTTAAGTGAAAAGACGACGCCACAGTATAAGCTCTTTTTCAGAAGAGTAAGTGAGCTAATAATGATGCAGTCGAGGACATAAATTGAAAAATATATATTTCGGATTCAAACATAAAATATGGAAGCAAGGAACTGTTGATTATTTTTCTCAGTTATATTAACGTGTTTGTTGTTTCCTATTGGTAGTTTATTTAGGATTCGATGTGTCATTAAAGTTAAAGGTTTGTTTGATTATTTGTTGGTCGTATATTGTGTAACCTAAGTTGTTTGTAGGTCGTATGTTGTGTACCCTAGGTTGTTTTTAGGTCGTATGTTGTGTACCCTAGGTTGATTTTAGGTCGTATGTTGTGTTCATCGTAGTTGGTTTGTTTGGTGTATGTTGTGTACCCTATGTTGTTCGTTTGGTGTATGTCTTGTACCCTAGGTGTTTTTTGTCGTAAATTGTTTACACCTTAGTTGTTTTGTTTGTCGAGTGTTGTGTACATTAGGTTGATTGTTTGGCGCATGTTGTAACTTTAGGTGGTTTGTTTGGCGCATACTGTGTATCTTAGGTGGTTTGTTTGGCGCATACTGTGTATCTTAGGTGGTTTGTTTGTTGTATGATGGTATCCTTGGTGTTTTGTTGTGTACCTCAGTTGATTTGTTTTGTGTATGTTGTGTACCTGAGTTTTTTGTTTGGCGTACGCTGTGTTAACTAGTTGGTCTGTCTGGCGTGTGTTGTGTAGCCTGTGTAGAAAGTTTGTTTGTGGTATGGTGTGTTAGGTGTATGTTGTGTACCGTTGTTGGTGTGTTAGGTGTATGTTGTGGACCTGAGTTTTTTGTTTGACGTACGCTGTGTTAACTAGTTGGTTTGTCTGGCGTATGTTGTGTAACCTGTGTAGAAAGTTTGTATGTCGTATGGTTTGTTTGTTTTATGTTGTGTAACCTTGTGTGTTTGTTTGGTGTATACTATGTACCTTCCTTAGTTCGTATGGTGTTTGGTGTGACCCTAGATTGTTTGTGTGGCGTAGGTTGTGTATCCTAGATTGTTTGTTTGGCGTATGTTGTGTACCTTTGTTGGTTTGTTTGTGGTATGTTGTGTATCTTATTTGGTTTGTTTTTCGTATGTTCTGTACCTTTGTTGGTTTGTTTGTGGTATGTTGTGTACCTTATTCGGTTTGTTTGTGGTATGTTGTGTACCGCTGTTGGCTTGTTTGTGGTATGTTGTGTATCTTATTTGGTTTGTTTTTCGTATGTTTTGTACCTTTGTTGATTTGTTTGTGGTATGTTGTGTACCTCTGTTTGTTTGTTTGTGGTATGTTGAGTATCTTATTTGGTTTGTTTGTCGTATGTTCTGTATCTTTCTTGGTTTGTTTGTGGTATGTTGTGTACCGTTGTTGGTTTGTTTGTGGTATGTTGTTTATCTTATTTGGTTTGTTTTTCGTACGTTTTGTACCTTTGTTGGTTTGTTTGTGGTATGTTGTGTATCTTATTTTGTTTGTTTTTCGTATGTTTTGTACCTTTGTTGATTTGTTTGTGGTATGTTGTGTACCTTATTGGTTTGTTTGTGGTATGTTGTGTACCTCTGTTGGTTTGTTTGTGGTATTTTGTGTACCGCTGTTGGTTTGTTTGTGGTATGTTGAGTATCTTATTTGGTTTGTTTTTCGGATGTTCTGTATCTTTCTTGGTTTGTTTGTGGTATGTTGTGTACCGCTGTCGGTTTGTTTGTGGTATGTTGTGTTCCGCTGTTGGTTTGTTTGTGGTATGTTGAGTACCTTATTTGGGTTGTTTGTGGCATGTTGTGTACCGCTGTTGGTTTGTTTGTGGTATGTTGAGTATCTTATTTGGTTTGTTTTTCGTATGTTCTGTATCTTTCTTGGTTTGTTTGTGGTATGTTGTGTATCTTATTTGGTTTGTTTTTCGTATGTTCTGTACCTTTGTTGGTTTGTTTGTGGTATGTTGTGTACCTTATTTGGTTTGTTTGTGGTATGTTGTGTACCTCAGTCTGTGTGTTTTTCGTATGTTCTGTACCTTGGTTGTTTGTTTGATGTATGTTGTGTACCTTCCATAGTTTGTTTGTGGTATGTTGTTACCTTCCTTGGTTTGTTTGGTGTATGTTGTGTACCTTCCTTGGTTTGTATGGTGTATGGTGTGACCCTAGATTGTTTGTTTGTGGTATGTTGTGTACCTTTGTTAGTTTGTTTGTGGTATGTTGTGTACCTTGTTTGGTTTGTTTGGCGTATGCTGTTTATCCTAGGTTGTTTGTTTGGCGTATGGTGTGTACTCTAGATTGCTTGTTCGGCGTATGTTGTTTATCCTAGATTGTTTGTTTGGCATATGTTGTGTATCCTATGTTGTTTTTTGGCGTATGTTGTGTACCTTTGTCAGTTTGTTTGTCGCATGTTGTGTACCTTTGTTGGTTTGTTTGTGGTATGTTGTGTACCTTTGTTGGTTTGTATGTCGCATGTTGTGTACCTTATTTGGTTTGTTTGTGGTATGTTGTGTACCTTAGTCGGTTTGTTTGTCGCATGTTGTGTACCTTATGGTTTGTTTGTGGTATGTTGTGTACCTTTGTTGGTTTGTATGTCGCATGTTGTGTACCTTATTTGGTTTGTTTGTGGTATGTTGTGTACCTTTGTTGGTTTGTTTGTGGTACGTTGTGTACCTTATTTGGTTTGTTTGTGGTATGTTTTGTACCTTACAAAACAATGTTCTTAAAATCCAACAACTGCCAAAATTGTTAAAGGAAGAGCATTTTCCAATTGGAAACTTAAAATAATCGCTAACCAATGATGACGTGATATCAAATTATGACGTTAACGGTTTACAGATTTTCAATTCATATTACATTATTCTCCGACGTGCCCTACTGCGCATCATTGAAAATGTTTTAACAGTACTGTGTTTCATACCATCATAAATGTTTAGGTTGGGTTTTTTTCAATGCGTTCGTATCCAAAAAACATGTTCAATTAATATTGAATGGTAACTACTTAAGCTTCTCCATTTGACAACATGCATTAATAATAACTGGTTTTCTAAACATGATTATTTTCTTAATATAGTTTACAAAGCGCCTTGTAATAGTTACTTTTTTCTTTTATTAATTATGTTTTTTTAAACAAATTTTCAGTAAAACTGGTGGATTATGTTCCCCGAAAAGGTCATCGGGATAAAGGTTATTTCTTGCATATCTTTATCTGAAATTTATCATGCCTACTAGTGTCATTGTTATTTTAGAAATCACTTTAACTGTGTGAAGTGAACCAACTCCAAACTGGTATGTAACAAGAGGCCCAATGGTATTAATCTCTCACTTGTAATCTTAAAAGTGATCTAAAATACAGATACAGGCAAATCAGTATTTATGACAAGTCATTCAAAAGAACCTGTTAGAAGATTTTTGAACATTTGACCCCTGTGACCTTGAAAGTCGAACAAGGTAATTACCTTAAAACGTTATTGCCCTTCATATCTGCATGCAACTTGTCAAATATCACCCCCCTAGACCTTTTGTTTATTGAGTTAATATCATGATCCTGTGCCTTCTGGTTATTCAGAAGAAATTGTTACAAGATTTTTACATATTTTACTCCTGTGACCTTGAAATTGGGCTAAGATCATTCATTTGAACAACCTTTTTAGTCCCTCATCTCAGCATGCTACATGCTAAATATTATCAGTCTTTACCTCTTGGTTATGGAGAAAAAGTTGTTGAAAGTAACTAGAGGCCCAATAGACTAAAATAAAACTACAGGCAAGATATCAGTGTCTTGACTTAAAGTCATTCAGAAGAATATGTTAACGATAAAAATGCATTTGACCAGTGACCTTGAAAGTCAAACATGGATATTAAGTTGAACAAACTTATAGCCCTTCATCCCAGAATGTAACTCCCCAAATAAAACCACCCTATACATTTTGTTTATTGAGAAGACTTATAAAGAGTCATGCACTATGGAACAGATACAACTAAGAAAGTGTGTCAAGGTCATTCACATGAACATTCAGAAGAAGTCGTTTTAAGATTTCAACATATTTGACCCCCGTGACTTTGAATATGGGCAAAGGTCAAACAAACTTGGTAGCCTTTCATCCCCGCATGATACTGGCCAAATAGCATAATTCTGTTCCTTTTGGTTATACAAAAGAAGTCGTTTAAATGTTTTTAAGACAATTGATCCCTATGGCCTTGAATATGGGCCAAGGTCATTCATTTGAACAAACTTGGTAGTGCTTCATCCCAACATCCTTCTGACCAAATATCATCACCCTGGACCTATTAGTTATACAGGAAAATTGATTAAAGATTTTAAAGACAATTGACCCCTTTGGCTTTGACCTTAAATATGGGCGAAGGTTATTCATTTGAACAAATTTGGTAGCACTTTATCCAAGTATGCTATTGGCTTAATATCAACACCCTAGGCCTCTTGGTTATTTTAAAGTTGTTGAAAAGTTTAAACAAATTTGACCCTATGTGACCTTGAATATGTGCAAAGGTCATTTATTTGAACAAACTTGGTAGTGCTTCATCCCAGCATGTTATTGGACAAATATCATATTCCTCAGCCTTCTGGTTATTCAGAAGAACCTTTTTAAAGATTTTAACATATTTGACCACTGTGACCTTGAAAATGGGAAAAGGTCATTCATTTGAACAAACTTGGTAGTCCTTCATCCCAGCATGCTACAGGCAAAATATCATTAGCCTGGGCCTATTGATTATTCAGAAGAGGTTGTTTAAAGTAAAAAGTTGATGCCAGACTGATGACGGACGACGCTCCACGGCATAAGATCACTAGGAGCTTCGGACAAGGTGAGCTAAAAATTGACTAGAGAAAGACGACTGACCAGCTCCAGGTGAGCTTACATATATATTTTAAAAGAGTCAAATGGTATGGCCTTGGTAACAAATTTGACCTCTGAATAAGGTGCACCAACCCAATAGGTGTGCATGACACATTGCCTTGCCTTTCTGCATGTATCCCAAATATTTCATTGAGCCAACTTTAAAGAGTTATTACTTCAAGTCCTGACAACGAATTTGACCAGTTACTGCAGTTTTACTTTTGTCATTCAGACCCAATAATGGTAAATAATGCATTGTTTTACCATTCTGCATGTATCCCTAAAATTGCTTTGATCCATCTTCATCGAGTCATAAACTATAGCAACAAATTTTATCCTTGACCTAAAGTTTGACCTTGTCCTTAGATATTCAGACCCAAGTTTTACACACCACACAGGGTTGCAATTCTGCGTATACCCATAAAATTTCATGTATTTGACCTCGATATTACCTTTGCCATAGGCAAACGGACATGCAACCTTTCAACTCTGCATGTATCCCTAAACAAGAGGCCCATGGGCCTTTACGGTCACCTGATATATTTATACAGAGAGTTGAATTTGTTTTTTTAACATGTACAGAAATATTATTCAAAGTGACAAAAAACAATAAAACCACCTTATTCAATATCTAGCATATAGCATATTTGAAACTAGCACCTCTGATTAAAAACAACGAAAATGAAGAAATTTTAGCAGACTGATTCCTTTGGGCCCCACCCTACCCTGGGTCTTTGATAAGAAGATTTTTGAAATTTCAGTCAATTCAACCCTTTTTGCCCCACCCATCAGCCCCGCGGGGTCAGTCAGGGCTGATATGTGCATACGATCAAACTGATATCCAATACTGATAATGCTAACCCAAATTGAATAACTTCCAATGGAAATTAAACAAATGTTGGTCCAAAATGTGATATCCCTATATAAACTATAGGAAAGTTTACCCCCTCCCCAGGGGTAAATTCAATTCGACCCTTTTTTGCCCAACCCATAAGCCCCGGGGGGTCAGTCAGGGCTCATATGTGCATACTATCAAACTGCTACCTAAAACTGATGATGCTAACCTAAATTGAATTACTTCCAATTGAAATTAAACAAATGTTGGTCCAAAATGTGATTTCCCTATATAAACTATAGTAAAGTTTACCCCCTCCCCAGGGGTAAACGTGATACCCCAGGGTCATGAAATTCAAAATTTTGGTAAAGCACTTAAGACCCGTCCATCTATGAAGAGTATTTGTTTCTACCATATCTGGGTCTTGAGAAGAAGATTTTCGAAATTTCAGTCAATTCAACCCTTTTATGCCCCACCCATAAGCCCCGGGAGGTCAGTCAGGGCTCATATGTGCATCCTATCAAACTGCTACCTAATGCTGATAATGCTAACCTAAATTGAATTACTTCCAATTGAAGTTAAACAAATGTTGGTCCAAAATGTGATTTCCCTATATAAACTATAGTAAAGTTTACCCCATCCCCAGGGGTAAACGTGATACCCCAGGGTCATGAAATTCACAATTTTGGTAAAGCACCTTAAGACCCGTCCATCTATGAAGAGTATTTGTTTCTACCATATCTGGGTCTTGAGAAGAAGATTTTCGAAATTTCAGTCAATTCAACCCTTTTATGCCCCACCCATAAGCCCCGGGGGGTCAGTCAGGGCTCATATGTGCATACTATCAAACTGCTACCTAATACTGATAATGCTAACCTAAATTGAATTACTTCCAATTGAAATGAAACAAATGTTGGTCCAAAATGTGATTTCCCTATATAAACTATAGTAAAGTTTACCCCCTCCCCAGGGGGAAACGTGAAACCCCAGGGTCAAGAAATTCACAGTCTTGGTAAAGCACCTTAAGACCCTTCCATCTATGAAGAGTATTTGATTCTACCATATCTGGGTCTTGAGAAGAAGATTTTTGAAATTTTAGTCAATTTGACCCTTTTTGACCCCGCCCCTCAGGTCCCTGGGGGCTTGGGACTAAACCAGCCACTATTTTTGTTGACCTTTGTTCATGGAAAGTTCCTGCAAAATTTCATTGAAATTGGTTCAGGGGTTTTGGAAAAAGTCGAAAATGTTAATTGTTTACGGACGCAAGACGGACGCCGCCGACCAAAAGGCGATCGCAATAGGTCACTTGAGACTTTGTCTCAGGTGACCTAAAAATCGAGCCATCTTCAATATGTTGTAACTTAGTGCCTGGATGATGAATTTGACCATTGATCTCAGTTTTACCATGACCTTGGGCATTCAACAACACAGCATCTCGACATTCTTCATATATCCCTGTAATTTCATGAATCTATCTAGATCAGCGAAATATGACATCACCTTGAGAACGTATTTGACCTTTGAACTCAATGCGCCCTCAACTTTGTAAATACAGACCAAAGAATAAACGTGCCCAATCACCCTGCCAAATTACCATTTTCCATCACTATTGCACCGATTTGCACTTGCACCATGTACCAACAAGCCACCCTGCACTCATCCGTTAAATTTCATTCAGTTATCTTCAGCTAACCAAAAGTAATGAACAAGACCTTTGGCTTCGGAAAATTTAGCCCATGGCATACAGATCAAGGATTGGTACATCACCCAATACCATGCCATTCTGCATATATTTCTAAAATTTCAATTAGTAATCCTCATTGGTGGAGGCATACCCTTCATTTACACAATTTAAGTCTGCTTGACCCTGGGATATTCTGGACAAATTTGAATCCCTTTAAGGATATTCCAGAAGTAGGATGTTGAATTTTTACCTTTATTTCTCCAATTCACCTCACATCTATTATCTTAAAGAGATGACAGATCAACTTATCTAAATAAGCTAAATAGTATTACTCTATACATAACATGTTTGTTACAGGTTTGTCTATAACCCTCGTGTACCACAATCGACTCTGTTGTGGCATAGTTACTTTTCTATATATATATATATCACGGACTATTCATTTGAAATTAATCGGTACTCAAAATTGTTTTTAAATTCATGCATCCAAGGGGTTCTCGGAACTTCCCTTCTGTTTCAACACCAGATTTCCAACATTTTGTCCCCTAATATCACCAATGAGACCCGCATCAGACAAAATACTGTATGGTGCTGTGCAATTCATTTTTAGTATACCATGTTAAATTTGTATAGATGCAATGACCAGTGTGTCTTACTTCATCTTTAAATTTCACCTTACCTGGGTATGGTAACTATCATTCATTTAACCAAACTAGACAGCCCTTCATCCCAGCATGCTACTGGCCAGATATCCACATATTGGGACTTTTGGCTATGCACATTCAAATATATATACCTTGAAAATGGGGAAGAACAAACTTGAGAAAGATCTTCACCCCAGCCTGCTACTGGCAAGATATCTCCCTATGCCTTTTTGGTTACAACGGTTTTAACCTTAGACATGCGACTTCAAAAATGGGTGAAGGCATTTTATTTGGACAATTTATATAGCCCTTTTTCCAAGCATACAACTGGCCGACTAGATTCACACTAATTCTTTGTGCTATTCGATAGTTATTTAAAGGCATATTATAAAATTTGATTCCCATGAACTTGAATGTCTTAATTGACTTTTATTCCAGCATGCTAACGACGAAGTATCGCTGTTGGCCTCCAAGTTATAAAGAAGTGGTTATAAGTAAAAAAAAATTACACCGACAATGACATCACACCACCCCCTAGGCTAAGTGAGCTAAAAATATGTCATCCAGTAACTTGTCAAATCTGACAATGCACTCGAATATCACTTAGATTTTATGCACCATTATTTTCACCAGGAAATTAATAATAGCGGTATAGTTTGTGGAAATCATATCACCGTGCACTTGTTTCATATTTCTTACACTAATAGACTTTATGCCACCACGTGACATCTTCAGTGTCAACACATCAGTCAAGTAGACCAGACCATCGAATATGATCAGGCAAGAAGTAAACAAGTATTTTCAGATATCTTTGCCTCTATCAACCAGAGTCAGCTAAAAAAACTGTAATTTTAAGCGAGCTATATATGAATGTCATTAGTATTCTGTAATGACCTGAATGATAGTTGTTTCCAAATTACAAAGCATCAAAATATTAATTATTTCAACAATAAAATCTTTTATTACTTGCTTACACAAAGGGTGTTGCCCAGGCCTCGAAGTATATTAAATTAAAATCACTCTTTGACATCTGATCTATCGATTCTCTTCAGACAAAAGGGAGATAACCTTGATGTTCTTTATGTTATGAAGTTTGTAGAAAATGGTTGTTTTCATTTTCTCAAATTATGAAAGTTCCAACAATTAAAAGGATTTGAATGTCAAAGGTGTAAACCTTTTCATATAAATAAAGTTATCATGATTATTAAAACTGAAACAAGCAGTGTTCATTTAGTTTCCTCCTCGGAGACGCAACACCAAATGGAGTGTGGACTCCTTCTGGATGTTGTAGTCGGACAATGTACGTCCATCTTCCAGCTGTTTACCAGCAAAGATGAGACGCTGCTGGTCTGGGGGAATCCCTTCCTTGTCCTGGATCTTGGCTTTGACATTCTCAATGCTGTCTGATGGCTCAACCTCCAGTGTGATGGTCTTACCGGTCAAAGTCTTCACAAAGATCTGCATACCTCCTCGGAGACGCAACACCAAATGGAGTGTGGACTCCTTCTGGATGTTGTAGTCGGACAATGTACGTCCATCTTCCAGCTGTTTACCGGCAAAGATGAGACGCTGCTGGTCTGGGGGAATCCCTTCCTTGTCCTGGATCTTGGCTTTGACATTCTCAATGCTGTCTGATGGCTCAACCTCCAGTGTGATGGTCTTACCGGTCAAAGTCTTCACAAAGATCTGCATACCTCCTCGGAGACGCAACACCAAATGGAGTGTGGACTCCTTCTGGATGTTGTAGTCGGACAATGTACGTCCATCTTCCAGCTGTTTACCGGCAAAGATGAGACGCTGCTGGTCTGGGGGAATCCCTTCCTTGTCCTGGATCTTGGCTTTGACATTCTCAATGCTGTCTGATGGCTCAACCTCCAGTGTGATGGTCTTACCGGTCAAAGTCTTCACAAAGATCTGCATACCTCCTCGGAGACGCAACACCAAATGGAGTGTGGACTCCTTCTGGATGTTGTAGTCGGACAATGTACGTCCATCTTCCAGCTGTTTACCGGCAAAGATGAGACGCTGCTGGTCTGGGGGAATCCCTTCCTTGTCCTGGATCTTGGCTTTGACATTCTCAATGCTGTCTGATGGCTCAACCTCCAGTGTGATGGTCTTACCGGTCAAAGTCTTCACAAAGATCTGCATACCTCCTCGGAGACGCAACACCAAATGGAGTGTGGACTCCTTCTGGATGTTGTAGTCGGACAATGTACGTCCATCTTCCAGCTGTTTACCGGCAAAGATGAGACGCTGCTGGTCTGGGGGAATCCCTTCCTTGTCCTGGATCTTGGCTTTGACATTCTCAATGCTGTCTGATGGCTCAACCTCCAGTGTGATGGTCTTACCGGTCAAAGTCTTCACAAAGATCTGCATACCTCCTCGGAGACGCAACACCAAATGGAGTGTGGACTCCTTCTGGATGTTGTAGTCGGACAATGTACGTCCATCTTCCAGCTGTTTACCGGCAAAGATGAGACGCTGCTGGTCTGGGGGAATCCCTTCCTTGTCCTGGATCTTGGCTTTGACATTCTCAATGCTGTCTGATGGCTCAACCTCCAGTGTGATGGTCTTACCGGTCAAAGTCTTCACAAAGATCTGCATACCTCCTCGGAGACGCAACACCAAATGGAGTGTGGACTCCTTCTGGATGTTGTAGTCGGACAATGTACGTCCATCTTCCAGCTGTTTACCGGCAAAGATGAGACGCTGCTGGTCTGGGGGAATCCCTTCCTTGTCCTGGATCTTGGCTTTGACATTCTCAATGCTGTCTGATGGCTCAACCTCCAGTGTGATGGTCTTACCGGTCAAAGTCTTCACAAAGATCTGCATACCTCCTCGGAGACGCAACACCAAATGGAGTGTGGACTCCTTCTGGATGTTGTAGTCGGACAATGTACGTCCATCTTCCAGCTGTTTACCGGCAAAGATGAGACGCTGCTGGTCTGGGGGAATCCCTTCCTTGTCCTGGATCTTGGCTTTGACATTCTCAATGCTGTCTGATGGCTCAACCTCCAGTGTGATGGTCTTACCGGTCAAAGTCTTCACAAAGATCTGCATACCTCCTCGGAGACGCAACACCAAATGGAGTGTGGACTCCTTCTGGATGTTGTAGTCGGACAATGTACGTCCATCTTCCAGCTGTTTACCGGCAAAGATGAGACGCTGCTGGTCTGGGGGAATCCCTTCCTTGTCCTGGATCTTGGCTTTGACATTCTCAATGCTGTCTGATGGCTCAACCTCCAGTGTGATGGTCTTACCGGTCAAAGTCTTCACAAAGATCTGCATACCTCCTCGGAGACGCAACACCAAATGGAGTGTGGACTCCTTCTGGATGTTGTAGTCGGACAATGTACGTCCATCTTCCAGCTGTTTACCGGCAAAGATGAGACGCTGCTGGTCTGGGGGAATCCCTTCCTTGTCCTGGATCTTGGCTTTGACATTCTCAATGCTGTCTGATGGCTCAACCTCCAGTGTGATGGTCTTACCGGTCAAAGTCTTCACAAAGATCTGCATACCTCCTCGGAGACGCAACACCAAATGGAGTGTGGACTCCTTCTGGATGTTGTAGTCGGACAATGTACGTCCATCTTCCAGCTGTTTACCGGCAAAGATGAGACGCTGCTGGTCTGGGGGAATCCCTTCCTTGTCCTGGATCTTGGCTTTGACATTCTCAATGCTGTCTGATGGCTCAACCTCCAGTGTGATGGTCTTACCGGTCAAAGTCTTCACAAAGATCTGCATACCTCCTCGGAGACGCAACACCAAATGGAGTGTGGACTCCTTCTGGATGTTGTAGTCGGACAATGTACGTCCATCTTCCAGCTGTTTACCGGCAAAGATGAGACGCTGCTGGTCTGGGGGAATCCCTTCCTTGTCCTGGATCTTGGCTTTGACATTCTCAATGCTGTCTGATGGCTCAACCTCCAGTGTGATGGTCTTACCGGTCAAAGTCTTCACAAAGATCTGCATACCTCCTCGGAGACGCAACACCAAATGGAGTGTGGACTCCTTCTGGATGTTGTAGTCGGACAATGTACGTCCATCTTCCAGCTGTTTACCGGCAAAGATGAGACGCTGCTGGTCTGGGGGAATCCCTTCCTTGTCCTGGATCTTGGCTTTGACATTCTCAATGCTGTCTGATGGCTCAACCTCCAGTGTGATGGTCTTACCGGTCAAAGTCTTCACAAAGATCTGCATACCTCCTCGGAGACGCAACACCAAATGGAGTGTGGACTCCTTCTGGATGTTGTAGTCGGACAATGTACGTCCATCTTCCAGCTGTTTACCGGCAAAGATGAGACGCTGCTGGTCTGGGGGAATCCCTTCCTTGTCCTGGATCTTGGCTTTGACATTCTCAATGCTGTCTGATGGCTCAACCTCCAGTGTGATGGTCTTACCGGTCAAAGTCTTCACAAAGATCTGCATACCTCCTCGGAGACGCAACACCAAATGGAGTGTGGACTCCTTCTGGATGTTGTAGTCGGACAATGTACGTCCATCTTCCAGCTGTTTACCGGCAAAGATGAGACGCTGCTGGTCTGGGGGAATCCCTTCCTTGTCCTGGATCTTGGCTTTGACATTCTCAATGCTGTCTGATGGCTCAACCTCCAGTGTGATGGTCTTACCGGTCAAAGTCTTCACAAAGATCTGCATACCTCCTCGGAGACGCAACACCAAATGGAGTGTGGACTCCTTCTGGATGTTGTAGTCGGACAATGTACGTCCATCTTCCAGCTGTTTACCGGCAAAGATGAGACGCTGCTGGTCTGGGGGAATCCCTTCCTTGTCCTGGATCTTGGCTTTGACATTCTCAATGCTGTCTGATGGCTCAACCTCCAGTGTGATGGTCTTACCGGTCAAAGTCTTCACAAAGATCTGCATACCTCCTCGGAGACGCAACACCAAATGGAGTGTGGACTCCTTCTGGATGTTGTAGTCGGACAATGTACGTCCATCTTCCAGCTGTTTACCGGCAAAGATGAGACGCTGCTGGTCTGGGGGAATCCCTTCCTTGTCCTGGATCTTGGCTTTGACATTCTCAATGCTGTCCGATGGCTCCACCTCCAATGTGATGGTTTTACCAGTCAAAGTCTTGACAAAGATTTGCATCTGAAAATACAACAGAAGAACCAGCATTATTTATCACTTTCTTATTAGTTACCACTCGATCATTAGGTTTAGAATGTTTTTTAATGTTTGAAATTGACATCTTTACTTTATTACAAATAGTTGAATACTTAAATATCTGCCTATCAAATACTTAGCTTTTATTAACAGTGAATAATTAGATGTAGTGTACAATTTGCATTGTGGCAGGGTTCAATTGTACATAGGATTAAGGTCGCCTTCTAGCTTCGAGCTAGGGGGAATTTCCCTTTAGCTCAGTGGTAGAGCGTCCGACTAGGAACCTGGAGATCGAGGGTTCGATCCCCGGTGGAAGCACACTATTCTCTTTCCTGTTACAGCATATTATATTTTCCCCATGTTTAATGTGAACTTAATTTGCTGGTTAGAACTGATCACCATTTTTCTTTGTTATCTTGTGTACTGAATGATATGCTGGTTAGAAATAATTTTATATAAATCAATATAACAAACACTTTTTATTTTGCCGTGACTTTTTTAACGTTTATCAATTATTAGTTTTAAATAATCTTTTCATATCGTATATGGTATAATTATGCTTTTAACGTAAAAGATTTTTGCTTAAAGTAGGATGTCAAACTATCTAGAATGTTCTAGATGGTTGTATAAATTATGCTATAAATAGACTATTACGTAGACTTTGGTTGCCTTACGTTCTATTGTTGGCAGCCATTTTGGATTAGTTTGTTTTCGCTTTAATTTTGCTTAGGCTACGCTACAACAGCATTGCAAGCAGGAAGTTATTAAATATAGTTACGAATTAATGAAAAGGAATTAAAAAGAACTACATCTTTGTTCAATTTCTAATGATCAACCTAAACGAATCATACAAATACAGACTATTCACTTATATTCAAAATGCCTATCGACTGCTGAAAGTTATTCTCAAAAATAACAATCTAATGGAACAAAATTTGCCACGGCAAGTCACTGGTCATCGTTATTGTATGGAAATTCGAGGTACAAGGATCAAAGCGAAATTCATCTCATAAATACCTTGATATCTATATCTTTGTTCTCGTATGGTGTATGTTGTGCTTTCAGTACGGAATCTGCTGCTTGAATAACCTAAAGATTGCGTCCTGTCAGGTTTTTGTTTGTTCTATATCACGTGATAAATAATAGGCCAATCAAGATATCCGTTTCAAAATACCAATCAAATGTCTCCACGTTTAACGGTACGGCAGTGATCAAGACGACATGTGAAACACGCCGGCGTCTGTACACTTGGGAATTTTATTTACAGTTGTTGTAAGTCTTAAATTGTCAAAACGAAAAAGTATGTGAGATGGAATTCTTTATGGTTGTTGCTGTATGGTAACGGTCTTGTGAAGTATTGATTGGTGAACGTTTATGAACGCGCTGTATTTTGGTCATCGCGAAAAATGCATGCACAAGTAGCTTGCTGAAAGCAGGGACGTAAAACTATATACTGTCCCTGCTGAAAGTAACGTATCACAGGCCTTTGATTATTGGTAAAGAAACCATTGTATTTTTTATTATAAAAAGGGGACTTTTCGTGTTTACAATGTTTTATATATATGCAAATTGAAACAATTTAATGTTCAGGATAGATTCTCTCGGAATCTCGACGAAAACCCCCACCCCTTTCTCGTCGTCATTATTCATGCATGCACATGACTGTGCGTTAATATAAGCAACGTCCAATGTCAATGTTTATTCATTAATATGAGCCATGCATGTATGCATATGTAAATGTAAACTAGAAATGTTTCTATTTAAACTTCACAAAAACAAGGATTGTGTTTTCATTGTTCAAGAATGACCATTACAGGTAACTTTTACATGGGTATAGTATGTATCGTACATCATAATCAAACAATGTTAGAGATTAACAATGAGATACATCTGACAGGCGCCGCATAATGCAATCAAATCCATGATCCCATAAAAAAAATAGCCAACCCGAGGCTTCTTATTTGTAACTTTGGAATAATCACATTCTATGAAAATCGCTGACAAGTGTCCTCTTATGTTTATAGAAGACAAGTAATGTACATCCTAAATCACAATTAAAATAATGTTACACCAAAAAAAGTATTGTTAGAAGTCCAGTTTGGGTGATTTAATCTTTTGTGCATATCTGCATGAATACTGAAACTTGAAATTTTACACGATTCACAATCCAGCAGATATAATTATACTAATATAGGGGAAAATATAGACAAATAATTATCAAATTTTGATTGAACTGATTATGTTGAAGATCTTTCTTTGGTGAGGCTAAGATCAATGTGAGAACTCTGCTATATGTCTGTTATACTTTCCTACTGAACAAAGTTTTAATTTCAGGATTGCCTAGACTAAATTTGACATTACAATGAAGAGTGTTTTTCTCCTGATTGGACTACTTGCCTTGGTATCTATTCCAAGATATCATTGTGAGAGTTTGGATGAAGGAGATGATGATAACAATGATGTCTCTATAGAGGAAGAAGAGGAGGAGGATAATGTTGAAAAAGTATGTGTATTTTAGACAAATAAAAATTACAATGGACATTGATATATGAAACATAAATGTTATACTGTATATAGAAGCATAGTGACACCATGGTATGTCACCAATATATTTTGACCCTATTCCCAATGGAAAATGATGTTTTCCCTGATATAAAACCAAAAAAATGTAATAATATTCTTTTTTTACTTTTTTTTGTGCCAATAAACATACAGATAAGTATATAATGCTTTGGTAATTAAACAGAAGATTAGAATGTTAAAATCTACTTGCCCAACAACACACAGGGCAACTTTATCTTCTTGTGCAGCAATTGCAAGTGCATATTTTGACTTTGGGCAATGCATGCATGCTTTCGAAATATTTTTTCTCTTGATTCTAAATTTTACTTGTATGCAAGAGTAATATTTTGACAGAGTGAGTAAAATTTGCTATTCCGTCTTCAAATGCATACCATGCATATTTCTGTATTGGAAATTTTAAAAAAAAAAACATACACACAAGAATACAAAACGAAAACAAACAAAATTTCTGGAAACACATACATAACCACAATTATCAGAAGAAACAGTATTTTTTAAAAGAACACAGCAATCAGAATGACTGTCATTGCTTTTGATACGAAACCCAAAAGTATATGTTTTTGATAAAATAGATGCATATATGGCTCTTTCTCGTTTGGTTTGGTTTAGAATTGATAACGTCCTATCAACAGCTAAGGTCATTTAAGGACGGCCTCTCCTATGTGCAAGATGCATGTGTTTAGTGTATGCGTGTGTGTGTTGGGAGGCTGCAGTATGTTCGTCTTCTTGTGATAGCGCGAAACTGATGACGACCAGCAGGACACTCCACCCGGTCACATTATACTGACAACGGGAGAACCTGTCGTCCCACTCCTAAATTGCTGAGCGTTTAGCAGGAGTAGAAACTACCATTTTTACAGACTCTGGTATGTCTCGGCCAGGGGTCAGAACCCAAAGCCTTTCTCACAGGGGTAAACGCTCAACTAAAGGCCAAAAATGAGGCATTGTCAAGGGAGATGTGCATTAGAAGAAGAAAGTTGTTTAGAAAGAAGAGAAAAGATAAGATCCCAAATTTAGTCACAATCATGCAATTGGGGCAGCAATAACTTTCCAAAAAGGCCGTTTAATACTTATATTTCCGTTTTTAATTTAAGTTTTTCTTAGATTTCCAACCTGTTATCGCATTTCAAAGTCAAATTTTGCACTGTCTGTCAATGGGACCTGCTCTTGTGACTTTGATTCACGAGTACACAGGACCGTTCCCGGGTAAAAAAAATAGTTTGTGGAAATAAACACAAAATATCAATTTGATTTTTTTAGATCACTTAATCAGTATATTCCACCGTGTTGCTATTCACCTTTTATACAACAAAACTACATAGATTGTTGCGAGTTACATTGATAAATTGGGTTTTTTAATCTGGTAGCACGGATGGGTTACCGTGAGGAATGCGTATTGTTATTGATGTGGTGATTTGGCCTGGAGACGAAAGGTGAATTTAGCGATTGGAAATAGAAGTGCAGCCGGAAAATGTTGCGTATGTGAAGAATCCAGGAGTTACTGTGTTTATGGAATGAAAATTTATTTGCGTTGATGTGTTATTTTCTGGCAGATGACATTTCTTTTGTGACGTCAATAATACACTTAATATTGTGACGCCGGTCAGAATGACGTCATATAGTCACAACATCAGGAACATGTTCTTCATATCACTACATCGATGGGAATTGTGTGAGAATTATGATCTGATATCTTTCTATTTTGTTTGGTAAGGTTATATAGTGGCAATGCAGAGCAAATGGAATTATAGTTATATAATGAAATTGCGGAGTATGACTTTAATTAATAAAATTCTTTAAAACGAAACTTCACTTTTCCACATGTGTTTTCACTCATTAAGTAAATAAGTCTCTTCAGGTTCATGAATCCTATGTATACAGACATATTTAATGTGAGCTCATGCTTGTATACAAAGTTACCTTTAATCAACTTTAGACTTGTCTAGGGAGCTTTATATTCTCTGAATACATGCAATTTACTTGCTGTAGACAAGTTCTTAGTTCTCCTCTAGGTCACTTCAATTTTTTCTTTACAATTGTACCACACTAAAAACATATTAATGGACAAATATGTTTAGGATCAGCTGATAGCACAAATGACCCCTATTATGTGATGTGTTATGCTGGTACATGTACCAATGCATCCCTCATCTGTTTTATACAGATAGGTATACGTACATATACATTGTTAGGTACACATGTTGTATTAAATGTCCTAAAAGTGTTGGTAATGTATTGTATATGTATAATTTGTGTATACATTACTGATTTTGAGTTAACCTTCATAACAGATCCCGTATAAACCACCTACACTGGAAGGAAATGTATACCTAGCAGAACCATTCAACAGCAAAGATGACTTAAAAACCAGGTATGTGTTTACAGAGCTAAACCAACAAAACAACACAATACAAATACCTTTTTATGTATAAATGTGAAGTGAAGAAATGTTTTTCAGTATTCATATTTGGTTAAAGTTGCAACCAGATAATAATTAAACAAACTTGATATTTAATAAATAGAAGTAAAAAAAAAAGAGAAGTATTATGTGTAATTACCAGATGGTGCTGTGATTCTATATATAGTTAACCTGGTCCAAATTGAAGGACCAAGCAAAGATGATGCCGTACCATGTAGCCCATTCGTCAACATTTTCTTTCATAATTTCTTAACAGAATTTCACCAAATTTGACTAGAAGCAGGGGATTCAAAGTTATACAAATCAAGGGTCCTTGTTTGGTCCTACCCAAAAAAAGATTGCTTCATCCATATTGCTTAAAGAACTTCTCCTCTTGAACTTTGAGATGGATCAAATCATTATGCTGGTGATGGGTTGATGATAGATTATAATAAAACAATTATTGGTATGCTTTTCCGATTCTGATAATGGATAACAAATTCCATGATAATCAATATAATTGGTTCATAATATTGAAATCAAAGTGTTATATAATGTTCTTTATTGTGTCGCCTGCAATGCGAGGTGACATATATATTGTTATTGCTTTGTCGGCGTCAACGGTTGCCTCGTCCGAAATAAGGTTTCTGTGCAATAACTTCAGTTCCCTTAGGGTTGATTGAACTGAAACTTGGTACACATATTGCATACCAATAAAGCTCGGACAATTCCTTTCAAATTTTGTACGGTAATGCTAGAAGCAATTATGTCCAACATATATTACGAGTTTCAACTTTCCGCGTTTTGGCATGTCTGTTTACGCGATAACTTGAGCCAAAACACTTTTTTTACTAAAAGCGCTGAGCAGGCGACAAATCCACTCCCGTGGAATCTGTTACACTAATCTGTTGACTGATGAATTACCCATATATATAAGTTACATACCAGACCGATGGGAATTAATCTGTTAGATAGTTTATTCCCAATTGTAACTTTATCAACTGTGTGATGTACAGGAGAAATTGTAATCTTTAACATTTTTCACATTTTACAGGTGGACTGTATCACAAGCCAAAAAGGATGACACCGATGAGAACATTGCCAAATATGATGGTTAGTAGTAAGGATGTAACGATAAGTTGATAGGTCAACTTACTGTGATAGTGGTGGCTCCCATAGCAATAAGTCGAGTTGAAAACTAAATTATTAACGAATGTGGCAGTGGTATGATACCCTATCAATACCTTCAATAGTTACTTAAGTGATATTAATTATAAACTAAAGAAAAATTATCAAAAAAGGACTACAAACAACCATATGCGACTGTTCCACAGAAGATACCAGGTTTATATTTCACCTTACACCAGTAGGTGTGTGTTATATAGAACACCGATTGACCTATATAGGTCAACCTCGTTCTTCATCTTCTTGTTGGTGCTATTTAGTTATGTTCTTTGTTAGGTTAATGTAACAGTATTGCTATAGTTTTCAATTATAGCAATGCCATCACAATTGTAATTCTGCTCAATAGTCAACCCTAGTATGCAGGCTGTATTTCATTAATTTAGGGTACTGCGAAGCAGCATTATTACACAAAACATTATCCCAGAGGAGATTCTAGACTGTTTAACCCAAGGTTGCTTTACCATAAAGATGCCTTTTCATTGTACATGTGTGTAACGTATATCTCAGTTATATTTGTTGTTTGCTCAAACAGGAAGATGGAGTGTAGAGGAGCCAAAAGATAACGCAATGGAGGGCGATCTTGCTTTGTTGTTAAAAGTAAGTATGATGAAACCTGCATCGAAGGATATGTTTTTTTTGGTGTCTTGCTAAGACAAGCAGTGGTTGGAAAATGAAATGAGAACTTGAATTTATTTTAGTACCAAAGTAAAATATCCTAGATGTTGGATTCTACTTATGTTGGGGTTTTTATTTACCCCCTGGGGGAACCCCAGCGGGGACTATTAATTTCAGTTTCAGTCCCAGATTTTGACCTCTGTTGTCTTGGGCTGTTAAGTGTATTGCTTCTGTCGGACTATACCAGGCGCTAATGACAAGCTCTTGGATAACTCAGATATCAATTTCCTTTTTAAACAGGAATAGCATAAAACTTAAAGGCGTTCCAAATTTTTACCACAGGAATTACATATAACCCAAAGATGTTCCGAGTATACTGTATGAATTGGGGCACCTTTGGGGTTCCGGAAGGGGTAAACTGTCGTATTATAAATTGCTATTGACTGATTTAGATATTTTATGTCTGACCAACAACTAGCGTTAATATTTTCCTATAGTGCACACTTTTTACGGAAAAATGAAGTGTGAAGAAAGGGGTGTACACGATACCCAATCAAAAGCCAGTCCTTGGTCGCGAACATTTCTCGTAAATTTTTCGAGGATTTTCGGAAATGTTTTGAAATATGCTCGCAGCAATAAAACTGCTAAATTTCGTTGAATAATCCCTGATTCCATTGCCAATTTAATAATTACGAAAAGTTGCAAGTTTAAGTCATATTATACAATAGAATCGGATAAATAAACTTGAGTAAGTAGGCCCAACTTTTCAGGACGTTTCTGGCTTGACCTATTTTTCAAGGGCACACAGATCAAATATGTAAAACCGACTTCTTCAAAAATTTGTGAAGTGAAGTAGCATACAATGTATAGAGTATCATAAAATCTTCCAACGAAGATCCATGGTGTATAGTATAATGACATAAAGCCTATTAGATCTGTAAACTCTATGAAGGTCTCGGGTGTGAGATGATAGAGGTGTTTAGTTTGTATAAATACAGTTTTGATGCTTTTTATCTCGAACTTTAATCAAAAATCTTTATTTCTCTTTTTGTTAAATTTCAGACTAAGGCCAAGCATCATGCCATATCGTCCAAACTGGAAAAAACATATGTGTTCTCAGGAAAACCATTCATTGTGCAGTAAGTTTCTATTGTATTTGTCATTGATTGAATTCTATGTTACACTGAGACTTTCTACATATAATTAAAATATCAGCTCAGAAATTAATCAATTAGCAGCTAAGAGTCTTTGGTAGGTAATTGATTTTTTGAAAAAATAAAAATATTTTGATAAAACTGCCATTCTACCTTACTTATTAGTCTATCGCTCAATTAAAATGCAAAACCAAAATCAGGCATATATAATTAGACTGATGTGATTAGCTGATGGATTGCAGATGAAATCATTTGAAGGATTTATTGGATGGGGGATGAAATTGCATAAAACACTACTTGATGTCTGGTCAAAATATTTGCTTTGTGATGCTATTTAATAATATTTTATTTCATTCGTTAATTACAATCAACTGCAATTTCACCTAAGCTCGCACAGGCGACACATCCATTTTTGTGAAATTCTTTATTCCCTCATATTGATGAAAGAATTTGTTTGTTTCTCTGTAGATATGAAGTAAAATTCCAGAATGGTATAGATTGTGGTGGGGCCTACGTCAAACTTCTCTCAGAAAACAAGAGAATGGACCTGGTAAGCCATCACTGCACTCTTATATTAACGGAGCATTTGTATGAAAAAGTGATATCTCCGATTTATTGTAACAAGTTTTTAAGATCGACAGGAATTATAAGCTAGGATATAGAAAACAACTTTTTCTCAAACTTTATGAATATTTCATAAAATTAAAGCATTGTTCAATTAATGAAGAAGTTCTTTTTTTTATAAGTGTGATGGGTTAATTGTTATTTTCAGTTCTTATTTAATTGTTTTTTTTAGTTCTTAATAGCCAAGTACTGTGTGTTTAAGTCATTCAAGGCGACGCAGTGTAATGTAGGATTTAAGATATTAAAATGAGGGTCTTGAACCATTTGCTTTTTAGTTCTACAAAACTCTGGACTAATTACTAGTAGACAATATTTATTTGAACAGAAAGGGTGATTTAGATTATATCTATTGGATTTGCTTTCCAGAAAATGTTCCAGGACAAGACTCCCTACACTATTATGTTTGGACCAGACAAGTGTGGCATGGAACATAAAGTGAGTATTTCAAATCATCATCAATAAATATGTAAATAATGTTGAAAGGGAGGGAAGAAGGAACTGGTAATGTATGCAGACCTAGGCCTGGGGCCACTACCTGACTTTATATTTTCTCCATTGCACTGTTGTTTGAAGATCAATGATGACTGAGAACAAGTTCTGCCTACCTCTCACTAATTATTTGCTTGTTGATTGTCCTTAATGAAATATGGAAATCGTCAAGGTAGTCAGTCTACACCCTGGAAGCTTCTGGATGAGTTAATGTGTACGAGGGTTTTAGTTTTTTTCAGACTTACACACAGCTCATAGAGGACTAATTCCCTAGACGGCAAAGTCAGGGCAAAAGTAGGAATACAGTCATGTTTAGAGCGAATTAAGATATGTAAAAAAATTGTTCAAGAAAGTTACTGCGTTCAAAATTGTTGTTTGTAAATTCTATGAACTATTCTTACCAAATCACTGTGGACTGAATGCATTTTGTTTCTTCTCCCAGCTCCACTTCATCTTCCGACACAAGAACCTAGTGACTGGAGAGTTTGAGGTAGGTGAACTGATGTCTAACCCTGATATCTTTTAATGTTGGAAAAGCATTTTTTACATCTATATGATGCAGCATTGTTGCCTTTAATATCATAATTATTTGTTTTCATGTTCATCTTTCATAATGAAAATTTAATCATGGAGATTTTGAGGCAAGAAATGTAGTCAAGTTGACTTGGAGACAAGGAATTTAACCTTTATGTTTTCCTTTATTTAGGAGAAACATGCCAAAAAGCCAACTGCCAACATTGATAAACATTTCACAGACAAGAAGACACACATGTATACTTTAGGTGGGTAATGGTCTTGTCATTTACCTTCTTGTCTGCTTTGGAGAAAATACCCAGGGAGATATTCTTTTTCATATTATTTGTTCTAAATTGATTAATGGTGTGACACAATGTATTGGAATGATTTTGCTCAAAAATAGTTTTGTTCAGAAAAAAAGAATTTCTAATGAAGACAGTTAAACATAACAAAATTAGAAGTTACATTTTAAATCAGAAGCTATTATTTGGACTAGACTGAAAATAGGTTTAGATTTATTAAGCTTATGAAGTATATATATTTTCTATGTGTTTTGAGAGCATTTTGATATTTGTAGTTGTAAATCCTGACAACACCTTTGAAATGATGGTGGACAACATCTTGGTGAATGAGGGTAGTCTGCTGGATGATGTCAGGTCAGTACAAAACACACTAAGCAACACCTCAGTACAAAACACATTAAACAACACCTCGGTACAACACACACTAAATAACACATCAGTACAAAACACACTGATCAACACCTCAGTACAAAACACATTAAACAACACCTTGGTACAACACACACTAAATAACATATCAGTACAAAACACACTGATCAACACCTCAATACAACATACTAATCATCACCTCAGTACAAAACACACTAGACAACATCTTAATACAACACATACTAAACAAAACCTCATTGCAAAACACACTAGACAACACCTCATGATCAGTACAACACACACTAAACAAAACCTCAATGTAAAACACTAGACAACATCTTAGTACAAAAAACTCTACACACCCCAGTACAAAACACACTAAAGAACACCTCAGTACAGAATACACTGGTCAGCAGCTCTGTTTTACGGTGAATTATAGTTTCACTGGCTTTGCTGTGTATGATTGTATTGCATCAAACAATATATATGAACAAAAATGTGTTGCATGGTTATAACAACTTTACCAGTTTCTCTATATTTGAGTTTACCATTGTGCTGAAAAGTTATTTTAAATGTGAAATACAAATGTCATGTAAATAGTTATAAATTAGTATGACATTGACCTTCAAATATTCAAATAATAATACAGTTATCCGGTCCCGGCAAAATCTCTTCTTTATCTTAGTAAATAAAACTCTGATAATTCGAACCCTGTAAAGTCGGAAAAACTCAGATACCTCGAAGTAAGATATTGGTTTCAATATCATAAATCCAACATCAAAACATCGTCTACTTCATAGTGTTCTAATTTTATTTTGTCACTTATTAATTCTTTGATACAAATAAAGCGCAAAAGTACGCCATCCGTGTTATGAACATCTTTCGTGAGTAGACTAGAATGAAATGGGTAAAAAGGATTCACAATAAAGTGTGCGGACTGTCAAAACCATGTTGTTCATAATAAAAAACAAACTTCATCAATGTTGATCAACAGTATTCTGTACTTACTGCGAGTCCGTTTAATGATTTGTACACAAAGCGTGGTCATGCATAAAAAGAGTTCCACAGTTAAAATCACAACCTAGGACAACTCCACGGGTTCATGTTTTTACAGGAGCCAGTATGGCTTTGAAAGTCAATTGAGATATTGAAGAACAATACGATAATTGCTGTTGATTACATCGAGTTGAGATGTCGGGTGTCACATTTGGCTTTAATGAATGGATGTGTTACATGAACGACATAACCTGTTTGTGTGTGTTTTCATTTACAGAATCAACTATGCATACGCTCCATTACAGTGATTTGTTTTAGACTAGCGCACCTTCATTAACGCTTTTAGGTCAGAGACAATGGTATAGTTTGATTTCTAAATGGTACACTTCAAAAATAAAACTTGACAGACCTGCAAATACAAATGCAAACCTGGAAAGACTTTGCCAAGAGCTAGACTAGCCAAAAACAACTTTTAGCTATAGTCTCTCAATTTGGTCCAACTGTTTTGATCGCGTTTAACAAAAGTATGTTACATTTTTCGGAAATAACTTGCTCTATTTTTGTAAGAGTGTTTATTGTAAAATTACATACCTGTATTTGTTATATTGATTATGTATATCATTCATCGATTGATTATAATCACTGGCTATTAATAAAATCAACGACTGCTATGTCCAAACAGCAAATTTCACACCAAATTTATGAACTCGAAAACTCTGATAGCTAGAAGTTTTTCCACAACCCCGTCGACTTTGAGATAACGTGGTTCGACTGTATTTTCATAGTTTTGTTACTCGTTATCCAAAGCCTTTTTGACCTTATATGATTTTTTTGAGAGCGCAAAACTCTGTTGATTATTTTTCATTTGTTTTAGGCTATAAGACTGTTGACCTTGTCTAATTTGTTTGAGGCTATTAAAGACTTAATCTTGTCTGGTTATTTTTTGGATGTTATATAACTAGGTTAACCTCTTCTGATTCAGGCTATAAAACCAAGTGTCCGATTTGTTGATGAATCCCATTGATGTTGTCTTGAACTATGATACCCAAATTAAATTTGGTTCTTGTCAATGTTATGTTCATTGTTTTTTTGTGCTTTTAGTCCTCCTGTCAATCCGCCAAAAGAAATTGATGACCCCAACGACAAGAAGCCTTCAGATTGGGATGACAGAGAGAAGTAAGTGGCTCATAGCGGGATAAATGTACATGTTTGTCTTGATGGCTGCTGCGTAGCTGTGGAACATTTCATATTCAGATAAAATAAATACGTTTTCTGGGTGGAAGTACAAGGGAACTTTGAATAATAGGAAATCCAAGGGGGGAAAAAATCATAGGTATTTTATAAAATCTAATTTATATTTAATTAAGGAAAAAGTGATCTTGATGTGAAAAATGTTACGCTTCATCTTAACAATTATATGTAATTTATTAATAAGAAATAGAAGCGATGAGATGAGTATTATCTCACTATGGAATGTAATGGTATAACAAATATTAGAAGAAGAAAAATAGAAATCTTTCCATATATAAAGTTACGAACACATAATTTTCATCAAATGAATGATACAATTTGCTGTGAAGTTGATATTTTATTCAGACTCTTTTTTTTTTAACAATAACTATTGAATAACTTTTGAAATTGGAACCACGCATTAATTGAATTTCATTGTCTTTATAGCATTACTGGGTTTTACTGGGTAATTTCACTCTCTTAACACTGTTCATAGATACATGTATAATGTTTTAGATTTATTAACGGGTTTAAGTTAAATATTAAACTGAAAGTATTGTTCTTCAGGATACAAGACCCTGAAGCATCCAAACCAGAAGATTGGTAAGTTGATATTGATTTTGAAGTCCACTTGTTAGTTTCTCTTCATGGCTTTAATGGTCCAGGGTAATGTTAAAAAAAAAGTATGTGTGCCACTGTTTTGTTGAGTTAGTGCTGTGAAGTGAATTTTTGTACTGAAGGTCAGGAAAGGATTAACAGCTACTGTATATGCTATAGTGACCAAATATACCAAGAAAGACTGTTGATGGTATTTTGTTTTTAAGCAGGTAGCTATTAGATACAGCTACTGTTGAAGGTATGGTGGTATTACAGGGATAGTATTTCTGAAGTTTTCCTGATATATTGTCAAAGTTTTGTATAAAGCATCTACTATGTATTGCTCACTGACTTAAGGGTATTATAATTAGTGTCTGTAATGTAAGCATTACACATTGGATGTCTTGTCTGCTGACAGGGATGAGGCTGAGCCTGAGAAGATTGTGGATGAGGATGCTGCAATGCCCAGTGGTTGGCTGGAAGAGGAGACAGAGCTTATCCCCGACCCAGAGGCAGAGAAACCATCCGACTGGTAGGCTCTCCATTAATAATAATACCAAGTAGGCTTGGACAAAAATCCAAATAGGATAAGACTTTCAATAAATCAGGCATTTGCAATTTCTTAGTTTGCACATCGGGGCAGTGCTAGTAACTTGCTGAATTCCAGTAGATTTTCTAATGCTTGTTACATTGGGGCTGCCAACTGAAAACACTGCTGAAATGAATGCAACCATATTACAGAACCTGCAATATCATTGACACAGTACACTTAAATTAATTTTAGTTCAGAATTCTTGATCATTATAGATAATTTAGCATTAAAATGGCCAAATATGATATAAACATATATACGGTTCTTTAGTTAAAATGGTAAAACATGAACAAAAGCAGCAGGAAACTATAGTATAGCTTCATTAAATGTTTAAATAAGTATAGAGATTAAAAGTTTTTATTGGTGTAGCGTAAGACATTGTCCTTTTTTTCTGTGACAGGGATGATGACATGGACGGTGACTGGGAGGCTCCTCTCATCAGTAAGTACACTAGATATCTGTCACACTCGGACAAGTATTGTCCAGGCCCAGGACATCTCATTTGAATGTTGCTTGTAGACTGCGCTTGTTATTGACTGAGCAGTACAAAACGATTAATGTCTGCATGCTCAATGATACCTTTTTAAGGAATAATCAAATTTTGATGAAATTTGCTTAGTTTACTTTCTGCTTGGCAAAATTCCTGTATAATTACTGAGATTGCAATGATATATACAAGATCATTGCTCAGTCAAAATCCAAAATAATTTATGAGGGAGCTGTGATCAGATCAGTAATACAGCAGTAAATACATTGCTCTGTATTACTTCTTCAAGACATAACTGAATTCAGCCATCATTCCACCTAATCTTGTGCAGGCAACACCTTCACTTCAGTGGAATTCTTGTTTTTATAGTGATCCTTTGAAAAGAGCACAGGAAACAGTAACATACTTTTATGTAATAAGAAGATTAGTGACTTTTATCATATCTTGATTTAAAATGATTTTAATGGCCATGCCAACTGTTGTCAGAACAGATTCTGATTGACCTGTCCATCTGAAACATGACATTAACCATTATAAATTGCCTTTTTGCTTGATTAGATTGAGACTTCTGCAATTGTTTAGTGAATCACTCCAAAGGAGCTCAAGCAAATACGGATTATTCATCAATGTTATCTCTATTGATGTCAGCCAGTTACAACTAGGATATTGGTTTTCATCGACATTGATCATTATCAGATAAGCAATGGTGATATATATTTGTTTCTTCTGCAGACAATCCCTTGTGCCAGAATGCCCCAGGCTGTGGTAAATGGGAGAAACCTAGCGTCAAAAACCCCAAATACAAGGGCAAGTGGTCAGCGCCTATCATTGATAACCCAGGATACCAGGTAAAGATCAGTTATCAGTTGAAGATCAAACTAGACCGGCCAAAACATACTCATGTTTCTTGATAGCAGTAACTATTCCGACTGCAGTGAAAGTTGGGTGTTCAGATTTAAGTTCTAGATTGCAGAATTAGCTTTTGTGAAAAATGAACAAAGATATGCTTTCTTATAAGGACTGATTTGCATATGGTGACTAAAATTCATATCTTTGAGAACACATCCAGTTAAGCTGTCTCTGAGAAATGGTGTCAATTGATATATAAGAGCATGCCGTACCCTTAAAATGAAAAATAGAATAGATACATTCAGAGCTCACATACGCATTGACCAGTACAAGAACAAAGTTAAGAATGAAATGACAATGGAATGTCAACATATTGTAAACTGACAAATCTTCTGATGAAGATATGTGTCATAAAACCTATTTTGGGAAATGAGATAACAAGCAATAGTCTAGAAAAAAATGTTTTTGTAAAATAGGTCTGTATTTTCAGCTGTTAAGTACATGTGGAATAGATGCATTTCAATATTGAAGTTTGCATAATATACATGATTTATATCCTTTTTCTAGGGTGTGTGGAAACCAAAGAGGATAGACAATCCTTCTTACTTTGAGGATCTTGAGCCATACAAAATGACATCTATTGTAAGTTTTGAAAGTAATGCATTATGTCTTCATTATGTAAGAATATAAACCTAAGCTTCATAACTTTTTAATAAAAATGATGTTTATGACTTGCCAAAGCAATTTTCTCCAACATTGTATATATGCTATATAGTTGCAGTTTTTCTATTGCAGTAAAGAATTAATTTCTGAAAATAGTCAAAAGTCAAAAAATATATAATTATAGTTGACACTGTACTGAATGTTAATTTCTGTTACAGGGAGCAGTGGGACTTGAGCTCTGGTCAATGAATGACGATATTGTCTTTGACAACTTCCTGATCACTGACGACAAGTCTGTGGCTGAACAGTGGGCTGCGCAGACCTGGGAGATCAAATCTGCACAGGAGAAGGCCAAGTCATCAGGGGTAGGCTGAGCATACAGTTAACATAAAAATATACCCTTATGGAACTTATAGACAGCAAAAATATATCACATTACATCAAAATCTACCTTACCAGGAACCTGTTGACACAAAAAATATATCATATTACATCAATATCTACCTTACCAGGAACCTGTTAACAGCAAGCGTACATTAGATTTATACATCAAAATCTACCTCACCAGGAACCTGTTAACAGCAAGTGTACATTAGATTACATCAAAATCTACCTTACCAGGAACTTGTTAACAGCAAGCATACATTAGATTACATCAAAATCTACCTCACCAGGAACTTGTTATCAGCAAGCGTACGTTAGATTACATCAAAATCTACCTTACCAGGAACTTGTTACAGCAAGTGTACATTAGATTACATCAAAATCTACCTCACCAGGAACTTGTTAATAGCAAACATCGAATAAGACCAGATAACATCAAAATCTAGCATACCAGGAACTTGTTAAATGCAACCATATGTTCAACAAATAACAAACGTATTGCATTTTGCAAATTGTTAAACTACTTGGTCTTTACTGCATTATATTCCCTTTACTGTATGGGGAATCACTTGTATAGATTTGTATATACATGTAATTGTCACACTTTTAAATTAAGCTGGTCTACCTGTCTGTAATTTGGGAATAAGTACCTCTGTTTTTGGTTGATATTGTAGTAGAAATGTAGAGAAAACTTTATATTTATTGTGGGTAAAACTGGAAATATAGAAAAAAAGATCTAAATAGTAGTTCATATATATGATAGTGATCAACTCATACTGAATGAACTATAAGTTACTATAATATGTAATATTATACTTTACATGTAAATGTTGTATACCTATGCGAATGAAAGGTACTGAAATAGGAAAGATTGTCATCAAATTCAGATAGAATTGACTATTTGATAAATAAATGTTCGGTGGCATAAATTGACATATTCCAGAATCACTAATGAAGAATTTAGAATTACCAAACCACCCTTGTATTCCTAAATAAAATTGTCTCTGAATCCTAAAAGGTTCTGGAATAACCCTATTATGCCATATTGTGATATTCTTATACTCGACCAGATATTGTTGTGTCTGGATTTATTTAAAATTTATTGTGTTGTTCAAATCTAAATTCATGAAGAATGACTTGTTGTCTTTTTAAAAAAAATACTTGGGTCTAGTCTGAAAGATTCCATTGATGATATGTTATAAACTGACTATTTATGCCCTGACTTTTCAGAGAAGTGTTGTTGATGCAGTGTTAGATGCTACCAAAGATAGGCCTTGGCTATGGGCAGTAATTCTCATTGTAGTTGTACTGCCCATAGTACTGATCATAGCTTATTGCTGTATGTCTAAATCAGAGGTAAGCTACAGGTTGAGCATAGAATCGTTAATTAAGGTATGTAACTCACAGCATCAGTATGCTGCACCCAAACCCTGGTGCCAGATTCTCGAAAGTGCTACTGAAGCAGAATGTGCTTCGTTTGGTTAAAATTGGCCGGCAAGGGTTGTGCGTCCTGATGCTGTTTGTTGGTGTTGTACAGCTTCACCGGTAGAGGGATGATGTTTTAACCCTGGTCCAAAGTATCTGATCTGATTTTAGTATCAAATGAAATGTACATACTGATTCATTCAAAACAGGTTTGCTTATATTTATTTACTTTCAATCAAAAATTAATACTGGACTATTTGATGAACAGACATTTACCTCCATGGTTAAAACATCTTCTTTATACTAGTGAGTTAAATGTGATGCATGTTGACATGTTGGTTTTGTTGTGGATACAGGGGGGCGTGTGGAAGACCCTGCATACAGCGGCTGACCAACACCCATGGCTCTGGGCTATTTATGTAGTTGTTCTTTTACTGCCAGTACTCCTGCTGTCCATCTGTTTGTGCCCCCGGACCGGACCCATAACGGTACTGCTGGTTTCTCTCCATGCCTTTGTTTGTCTAACACTCGGCACCAGCCCATTACCAACACCAGTTCTCAAGTTTTTAGTCCAGATTTGCTTTCCAACCCCAAATTCAGTATTGCTTCCAGGTGGAATTGATATAATGTGAAGAGAGAGAAAAAATCAAAATATTTGAAAATGATAGCGTTTTTAAATTCCAGATAGTCAACATTCATTGATATATTTCTGCATTAACAGCGGTTAAAGTCTTTAAGATAATGAGTAGCTGAATCAATAACTCGATTATACAACCAAACCAAATTTGTCATTTTAAAAACAGCAATTAATAATTGGCGATTTATCGTTTGGTTTAATTACATGGAGCCACTTCTATACATGTATAACACACAAACTGAAGACATTACTTTAGATATCTGGTGGTACAGGGATTCTTTACCCTCTTAATCTCTGTAGTTCACATAGAAATGGCATGTAACAGTCTAATTATATGTCAATAATTTTATTTAAATTCAAAATTTCTTGATAGTGATGTTTTATAACACCAGTATATAAGTACGTAATATAAGCCTTATTAGGTCACCTGAGCTTTGCTCAAGTGACCTATTCCAATCGCTTTTCGTCCGCCGTCGTCCGTCGTGCGTCGTGCGTCGTGCGTCGTGCGTCATGCGTAAACTTTTACATTTTCAACTTCTTCTCAAGAACCAGTGGATGGATTTTTTTCAAACTTGGTCAGAATCATCCTTGGTAGATGAGGCTTCAAAATTGTAAAATTGGGATTCCTACCCCCACCCCTGGGGCCAGGGCGGGGCCCCAAAGGGAAAATTATCCAATATTTCAAAAATCTTCTTCTCCAGACTCACAGGTACTACAGTGATTTTCTCTACGTGGAAAGAAAGATCATCAGGGGCTTTACTTAAATTGTAAATTTCAGGACCCCCGAGCTATCCGTTCTCCCTTGGGGAGGGGGTAAAGTTTACTATAGTTTATATAGGGAAATAACACTTTTGGGTATATTTTGACAACTTTCTGTAGGAAATTATTTTTACTTGGTGAGAATTATCCTTGGAGGTAGATGGTTTCAAATTGTAAAATTGAGATTCCTACCCCGACCCCTGGGGCCAGGGCGGGGCCCCAAAGGGAAAATTA